>NW_028113578.1:0-104134 GCF_964273705.1 Natrix helvetica
CTTTTTCAGCTCCCTAGGAAGACCGATAATTCTTTAGAGGTAATCCTCTACTCACGACTACAATTGAGCCTGAAATTTATGTTATTAAATGTTAAGTGAGTTTTGCCCCATTTAATGACTTTTCTCGCCACCGTTTATTTATTTATTATTTATTGAATGTCTATTGCACGGCTGTTAAGTGAATCATTGCAATTAATAAGTTATTAACAAGGTGGTTAAGCAAATCTGGCTTCCCCATTGACTTCGCTTAACAACTGTCTTGCTTAGCAACAAGTCGTAAGTTCAGGACTACCTCTATGCTGCCTAGAGAATTCTGGGAGTTGATGTCCACCCATCTTAAAGTGGTGAAGGTTGAGGAACACTGACTTAGTCCCAGAGGGGAATATTTTCCATCAGTGGGGGATGTTGGAACTCATTGTTGGAATCCCAAAGGTGCTTCCCCCCCCCCCCCCAAGAGGCAACTGGACTTTCTGATTTTTCTTTGAAGATGTTTTGCTTTTCATCCAAGAAGCTTCTTCAGCTCTGACTGGATGGTGGGGAATGGAAGGATTAGTATAAGCATCAATCCTTCCATTCCCCACCTTCCAGTCAGAGTTGAAGAAGCTTCTTGGATGAGGAGTGAAGTGTCTAAAAAAGAAAAACCAGAAAGTCCAGTTGCCTCTTGGCGGGAGGAGTATCTTTGGGAAAACCATGATCTGGATGCCTCCAAAGGCATTGTTGGAATGTATTTTTATGCAACAACTACAGTAGTATTTAGCCAGTATAGTGTTTAGAAGTTTGGAACTATGGTATAAACACTATGCTCTTTTGTTCTGAGTTTCCTGTTTCCTGTTACAGTTAGATAATTGAGCAGTAAAGCACATGGTGATTGTACTCTGTTTGTTCTGTGGTGCTTTATACACACAGAATTTCTACCCAGGGACTATCCTAACCTCACCCAGAGTGAGTTGCTTCTAAAACCCCACAAACAAGAGCTAGGGAAAGCTTTGTTTGTCTTGCCTGCCTGCCTGGGACTTACCCAGGAGGCATCGTGGCAGTGCCAAAACGTAACGGCTTCTTCTCCTCCCCATCCTTTCACAGCCATCTGCATCGGAGATCCCAGCTGCAACTAAAAGGATAGCGACAGAGAACAGATGTAACCTGAGGGCCACAGAGGATGGACTTTGTAATACTTGAAATGTGGCTATTGTAATACTGTTTTCTTGTATTTTAAATTTGCTTTTTCAATTGTATTGCTGATCATTTCACATAACCTTCAAGAAAAAGCCTCTCTTTCGGGAACCAGGACTGGCAGGGGAGCATTCAATACATTGTAGACAACAGTTTCATTTTTAGCTGTTCTCAAGTCTCTGTGAAAGAAGAAGATAGTCCAGCCCAACCTTGGGAAGCGCAGAGGATATATTTTTCCCAGCCCCATTTTGATGTTTCCCCTTTTCAAATGTTTCTTTTACTTTATTCAGAATATAATTCTCTTTTCTATGGCAATGCTGTCATTCTTATGATGTAACTGAACAGATGATTACCGTATTTTTCACACTATAAGGCTCTCCAGACTATAAGACACCCCTAGCTTTTGGGGAGGAAAACAAGGAAAAAGAATCTGTTTCTGCCTCCCAGCAAACAGCCTGGTCAGCTTCAGCACAGTGTGATTTAGCACAAGCAGCTGATTGGCAGTTGGATCAGCCTCTTTCCAGGCGGCAGTGATTCACTGCCTGTAACAGGCCAAAAATGGGATGCACAGAGGCAAATTGCTGGGAGGCAGAGTCCAAAGGGTGGGGGCTGGCAGGTGGGCAGGGCTTCAGCAACATTCACTCTATAAGACGCACAGACATTTCCACCCATTTTTTTGGGGGGTGTGTGCGTCTTATAGACTGAAGAATACGGTATTTCTAAACCAATCAACTTTTGCTTTGAAGTTTTTTGTGGTATAAACTATAAAAGCAAGTGAAATCCATTTCTGGAGGTTCCCCCTTTTCATAGAACACACTTTATCAGAGTAATAAATTGCTCTTAAATGAACTTCCGACTCGATTGTTTATTGGAAAAGATAAACTTGAGGCAGAATCTAAGGCCAGATTTGGCCATTGATAAGTTCTGGGCAATTGAAGGGAGGTGAGGCCTGGGTGACTTCTAACAGCTCTTTATTTACTGTGAGGCAACTGAACTCCCTGGCTGACACAGCTCCTTTTATAGGAAACTGCTCAGCCAAACAGCCAATCAGGAGAGAGTATTTTCCCGCTCCAAGAGAGGACCAGACAGAGAACTTCAACTGACAACTATATACAATACATAACACCCCTTCCCACCAAGATGGAGCATTATGGTGATTAAAATAATAACAGGTGTAGTCTTTTAGGTAGGCAGGGCGGTGATGTGTCCGTCCCAACCTATGAGGTACCATCTCAAGACCAGTAGCTCCAAAGCCTTGACTAGGCGGAGTGGCTGCTTCAGGTATAGCTTGCAGTGGCAGCAAGGACTCGGTCCCTGGTGCTTCCTACACAAGAGGAACTGAGTCAGCAGGCATCTGTCATTCACCACAGTCCCTTGTCGGTATTGTTGTTTGTGGCAGTGGAGTCCCTTCTGGCTGGCAGCAGACTGAGGTTCCAAGGCAGCCATGCAGTTGGTCAATGTGGTGGCACCACAACCTGCCATCTTTGAGCACCACCCTGTAGAAATGCAGCCCAATAATGTCCACTACATGGGCAGGAATCTAGGAAGGGCCCCTGGCATAGTTGTGGGCATAGACAAGGTCCCCAAGTGAGAATGACCGGAGCTGGTTGGTCAAGTTTGCAGGAGTTGTCCGAGGAGTAGTCCAGGTGCAGCCGGTCCAAGCGGTCTGCAGGCGGCAACCCATTAAGAGTTTGGCCGAACTCCTGTGGTTGGTGGACAGTTGCCGTACCTTAGGGTCATGGGATCACTATAAGATTTGCTTAATGACTGCTTGATTTACTTAACGACTGCATTCATTTGCTTAGCAACTGTGGCAAAAAGGTTGTAAAATGACACAGAACTTACTTAGCAACAGAAATTGTGGTCATAAGTGGAGGACTACCTTTATTGCCTCATAGTCCATTCTAATTTATATTCAGAGACTTTCAGGATCCCATAATTAGAACTTCCCCTTTTTTCTCCCTTCTGCTCGCTTCCTGGGAGCCGGGAGCAAACTCCTTCTGAAGGGCTTATTTCTGGGGCTTCTGGGGCTGGAAGCAGCCTGAGATGACTGAAGGGAACCCTCAGATCAGGCCTCCAAGGGTTGCACTGCTGGGCTTCCCACATTGGAGAGAGAGAGAGACACTCTTTCTTTCCTCTGATGGAGTTTGAGACACAGCCGATCTCCTGCTTGCAACTATTCACCTGGTGCAGCCCAATCTCCTCAGGATGCAGTCTGACTCTCCTGTGGGGTTTCTCCACCCACATCTTCTGGACTCCAGTCTCAACCTGGCCCATGCATTGGGGAAAAGAACTGGATGTTTCTGCTGTCCTTATCACCCAATGAGGAGATAGAGACAGGATGGTGGATCTCATAGAAAAGCTTCTATAATAGGGCAGGAGCAACTATGGGAAAGGTGAGCTAACTAGATTGCCAGGGTGGAAATTCAGCCCTGTTCCCCCCTGGGGTAATTGTATTTAATGAGGGATGAACCGTGGTTTTTCCTTGAAGTATACTTCATAATTAAGAAAAATAAACCCGAGATATATTCTAAGAAACACATTTTATTGTAAAGAAAGTGAAAACAAAACTTACTAGCTAATGATTACATTTTGGTAGTGTTCCTGCCTACCTTCTTGGGGGGGGGGGGGAATAATGATGTGGAAAAGAATGTGGACATGAGTAGTGAGATTAGTGATAAGAGTCAGATCAGTCTACTGTATGTCTTAGAGTTTAAGCCAGCTGGCAAACAAAAAAAAAACACAGTGACATCGATCTCGTTGGATGAGGACATCTAAGCATCTGGCTTGGTGGGATGGCCAATGGTTCTCATGGAGATTATCAAATAACATGGTAGTTGGAGCTTGGCTCCCATAGAATCTATCTTACCACTTTTCCTATTCATTCTCTCACACATACACTTTTAGTGCTGTCCATAGGAACCATTTTAAAAAAAACGTTTTTTAAAAGGTGTCAAATTCATTGGCAGTTGGTGAACAACAAATTCCTCTGAATGACTTTCACAGAGTTCTCTTTAGCAAGATTTATTGAGGTGAAAAGAATTAAAATCCTTCAACAATTTCCCATTTGGAAACAGGTAGATATGTTCTTTGATTCCTTCATACTATCTAAGTGGAAATAATTCAGGTATTTGCTCAAATAAATGGACATTATACCATTCTTAAATATCATGGTATTTTTTCTTCTGTTTTTATATTTGTTCTGGCTGTGAGATGCTCCTTTGTGTTCAGGTCTGGCCTCAGAAGGATAATGTAGCACTTGGGGATGAAGATGCAGCCCAGCAGACCAGCACTGGAGGCCAGGATGGAGAAGACCTGAACAGCCACCATGTATTTCCCTTTGGTGCTCAGGTAGGTGGGCACAAAAGTCACCCAGACACTGCAGAAGACCAGCATGCTGAAGGTGATCAGCTTGGCTTCGTTGAAGGCCCCAGGCAGATTCCTGGCCAGGAAAGCAACCGTGAAGCAGATGGCAGCCAGGAAGCCCATGTAGCTGAGGGTGACGTAGAACATGACAACGGCCCCTTCGTTGCATTGCAGGATGATCTCTCCAGGCTGGGAGTGGAGGTCAGAGTCAGGGAAGGGGGGAGAAACTCCCAGCCAGATGGAGCAGATGATAATTTGGAGAGCAGAAGAAGAAAGGATGATGGAGTTGGCCAAGCTCTTCCCCAGCCATCTCTTCACCCGATTTCCTGGTTTTGTGGCCAGGAAAGCAAGCACCACCGTGATGGTTTTGGCCAAGAGAGAAGAAATGGCAACTGAGAAGATGATGCTGAAAACTGTTTGTCGGAGAAGGCAGGTGGCTTTCCTTGGTTGACCAATGAAGAGAGAAGGAGACAAGAAGCAAAGCAGGAGGGAGACCAGGAGGATGTAGGAGAGATCCCGGTTGTTGGCTTTGACAATGGGAGTTTCTCGGTATTTAGTGAAGATGATTGAAACAAGGCCTGCAGTTAGGAACAAGAGTAGGGAAAAAGAGACCAGGATGATGCCCAGATGTTCTTCATAAGACAGGAAAGTTATAACTTTGGGGATACATTGGATTCTGTCCTCATTTGGATATTTGTCATCCGGACATTTGGTGCATTTTCCTGCATCTGAGAAAAAAAAAACCATATTCCCTTACTATTCTCTCCTTTTACCTTTCAGGAAATACCTTATTTGGACAACAAGTGATACCAGGAGATATTGTCTAGGACATATTTATTAGTACCTCTAGTGAGAGACGGTAAGAAGTATAAGACTTTTTTTAAAATCAATTTTTGTTTAATCGTCTATGAAAGTGAGAGAAGAATTGGGACCCGAATAATTTCCTGTGTGATGTTCAGAACCAAACTTTATTATTTGATGTATGTAAAGAATGAGTTCCACTTCCTTTCCTCCAGTCTCACCCACCTTCCTGAGTGGAGAAGGTCCCCTCCGGACAAGGAACGCAGTCGTAGCAGCAAACTGGTTCTCCTTCTTGAGCCCTCTTGACAAATCCAGGATGACAACTTTCCACACATTTGGACTGAGGCAGGGACTGAGCAGAAAAACAAGGAATGCCAAAGAAAAGATGTTAGGACTCTCCGTCCATGGAAAATGGAGGGGGAAATGGATGGAGACAAGTAGCCTCTGGTCCTCAATGAGGTCAATATGAAATCTCTGACTACTTCTAAACAGATGCAGGAGGTAGAACAACTGGCAGATTCTTCATTTAGTTCCTTCCTTTTCCTTTTAGAATTTAACATTGCAATAAGGTACTTTTCTACTTAATAGTCTAGAGGGATGGAATTGAAAAAAAGATTTAAGTATGATGATATATTCATATTAAAACTGAGAATAAAGTTTATTCTAAAAATTTTGGGAAACGTTTATTCCATTAGATTTTTTAAAGATAGAATAAAACTGTGATGAAGAAAGAAACCTCTGACCAGTACGATCTTGAAAGGTTTCCATAAAACATGGCAAAGCCCCTTCATTTAGGTCCTGTCTGTTGAAGAACTTCCATTAGATGACACCAACTGGCTTGGAAGGCCAACCACCCTGGAGACTGTAGGCTTTGCCCACTTGAAATGGGACCTCAGGCTTTGGAAAAAAGATGAAAGACACCAAAATTTATCCCACCTTATTGAGCAACTTTAGCTGTGAAAGAGCATCTTGATTGATAATAAGTCTCTGTTTTTGAAAATCCGCCAGAATATTTTCCTTGACATCCTCCTTGGGGAAAACCAAGAAGCCCAAAATGCCCAGATCTGCTGTTATCTCTCCATTTTGGTCCAAGTATAGTTTATAATGGGAAATATTCCAAAATTCATTCTTCTCCAGAAAGGGATGAAACTAGAATGGGAACATCCAGGAATTTGAAAAACAGAAAACTTTGTTTCTTATCCCACATTGAATCTTTCTTCTACAATTGTCTCATCTCCAAATATGGTTAAATAGGATACAAATACTGCCATAATCTTCATAAGTGAATGAAAAAGTTTGAGAAAAATTTATCAAACTATAGAGAAAATATAATAGACACAGTTGGTCAATTATAGAGAACATTTTAGAGCAGATAACAAATAAAATGAACAGAGAAAAAAAAGATTATTCATAAACTCTTTGAAAACAACAGATTGATTCCCAGAAATCATGGGTTGATCAAGAAGAAATCTGTCAGGCCAATCTTCTCCCTTGTAATCCTGATGGAAAACACCTCCAGATCAGAGGTGGGTTCCTACCTGTTTGGACCAGTTTGGCTGAAACGGTAGTAACCTGGTGGCCTGGGTGGCTGGAACCAGCAGCAACCCAGGCTGGCGACGCCCCTGAACCGGTTCTCTCGGCCATATTGTTTTTGGCTTCTGCGCATGCGCAGAGCAACCGGCAGTAGTGGTAGCCAGAACCCACCCCTGGCTCGATCCCACTTAGGGACCTCAGTTTACTCGTGAGCCCCATTGGCCTTTCTCCCTGCCTCTCCTGGCCAATGTTGCTCACGAATAAACTGCAGCTAGGTTCTCCCGCGTGTTGCACACCCAAAAACGGCATGGAGGCATGGGAAAAGCTGGGAGGGGGGTGCAACACACGGGATGGGACCTGGCCAGCCCTGCTGTTGCAGTAGCTGCCTGGGCGAGCCACTCCCCGCCTCCCCAGACCAGGCCCTCAGCTCATGTCAGACTGAGGCCGCAGCCGCCACCTGCTCCTTTGTCCACCCAGCCGGCGGGAGCCACAGCAGTGCCTGTCATGGCTGAGAGCTTTCTTTGCCAGCTGGCAGCCGAAAAGTTCTCCCTCTAAAAAGCCTCCAGTGATGGAGCATTAGGATCCAACCACACTTTAACCAACCAACCAACCAACCAACCGGGGCTTAGTTTGGAAACAGAAGAAGAAAGAACCGGTGAGTGTCTGTGCCCAGGCATGGGGGAGGTTGGGGGGGAGGCTGGGGGGGGGGTGAGCAGGAGGGTAGGAGGTCTCTGAGCAAATGCTGGACAAGAAGGCGGTGGATGACCCCGCTTTCCAGTCGCCGGTGAGTGGCTGCATTCAGCCGGAGGATCAGAGGAGGCAGCTGAGCGAGTGCTAGGCAAGCAGGCAGGAGGGAGACCTCGGAGGGTCATTGTCAACCCAGCTTTGCACCCAGTTGGCTCTGGTTGCATAACCATCAGTTGGCTTCACGGTCGGACACGGAGAGTTTGGGGAAGCTGCTTGGCAGGAGCGGTTTGGCTCAGTTGTTCACTGAGCGGCAAAGCAGACCGACTCAAAAAGGATGAAGGGGATCTTCGGTGGAGCCGGTCGAGGGAGCAACCCCTGGCCTATTGAGTCTAATTGAGTTGATGGGCCTTGCCTTGGGGTGAGGTGTGGGCCCAAATTGCACCCCACTGCAGGCGTCTCTCAGCCGTTGTGTGCAGGGAAAAACCTTGCACAGTAAAGAAAACCTTCTCGTGAGTGTGAGGTAATTGACAATTTCTCGAACTCTTGGGAAGTTTTTCTTTACTGTGGAAGGTTTTTCCCTGCACACAATGGCTGAGAGACGCTCACAATGAGGTGCAATTTGGGGGTGGCGGGTGGGGCAGGGGATGGGCTGGGCCAGGCCATGAGATGCACATCTTACTGGAGACTGGCAGCTCCGGATCTTTTTGAATGCCACCACTGGATACAACCCTCCTCCAATAACTGACTCCTGTTACACACGAGTGTAAGATCCGCTCACTCTTATTCCAGACTGTCAGACGTGGAAAAAGTGAATTCAGTCACAAGAGAGGAGATTTTAATTGAATGAGAGAAAAATATCATAAAAGGATGAGCTGTTTTAGAGCTGAGCCAGTAAAGCAGAGAAGTTCAGTCTCCTCTTCATGGATCATCTGAGAGCAAAGACTGAGCAGCCATCAGTCAGAGAAGCTTGAACTGGGATTCCTGCAGAGAGGAGGGGTTGGGCTAGATGGTCTCAGGGTCTCCTCCTAATTTATAAAGGTTGTCATGCCACAACATGTACCGTATTTTTCGGAGTATAAGACGCACCAAGGTTTTGAAGAGGCTTTTTTTTTTAAGTAGGTAGGTAGGTAGAGGGAGAGAAAGAGAGAGAAACACAGAAGGTAGGTAGGGAGAGAGAGAGAGAGAGTAGTTAGGTAGGGAGGTAGATAAAGGGATAGAGAGAGAGAAATAAAAAGAGATAGAGAGAGAAATACAGTAGGTAGGGAGAGAGATAGATAGAGAGTAGGTAGGTAGGTAGATGATTTCAGGTGTATTTATCGATGTGCTGGAGAAGGAAATCGCTGACAATCTGCAGCACCTAAGACTTTGTTTCTGCTGGCACAGCACTTGATCAATGTAATTCTCATCAACCAGTTAAGGAGCTTTCCAATAGGGAAAAAATTTTTTACACTCTGCAAACCTCCCCAAAACAGCCTGTTTTTGTGAAAATGCCCCCCCCGTTTTTTAAAAAAGTCACAAATAGCCATGGGGGGGGGGGCTTGCAGAGTGCTGCTGGGGAGGGGGAAATGAGAAAAAAATGGCCCATTTTTTGCAAAAAAGCCTGTTTTCTGTCAAAAAAAATTGCATGCATAGCCTATAAGCCTTAGGTTTATAGAGTGCTGGTGGTGGTTGGGGGGGGGGGGGCAAAATGGTCCATTTTTTGCACATTACTGCCCTCACCAGCCCCCAGGATCTCTCTCAAAGCCTCCATAAGTGTATGCACGGCCGTTTTGGTGAAGGAGGCGGGGCTTCGGGAGGGAAAAAATGCTGTATTCGACACACCCAGATTTTCAGACTCTTTTTTGAGGGAAAAAGGTGTGTCTTATATTCCAAAAAATATGGTAACTGTTGTGCTGTTGTTGCTCTAGCCGCACCTAGTGGCCGGGGGCAGATAAGCCTAACTATAACGTCTGAAGCCAGACTCCATTTTCTGTCAGCCTTTGGAAAAGACGGAAGCAGCCGTTGTGACCGAGACCCCTGGTCATCCGGAGACCGCCTCCGTCCCTCACACGGAGCATCGCTGGGGAGGTTCCAGCTGCTTCTTTGCTGGCTGTTAGTTAATGCTGCCTAGCTCGTCTTTCTAATTGATTTCCACTCTTTGCATCTCTTCAGTTTCACCTGCCCTCTTCTCCCAATAAAGCATCCAGATCCATGCCAGGATCCCTTTCATTGGAGGAGAATAGGGGGGCTTAGCTGCCTCTCCAGCTGCACACAGACCCACCTGCAATGGGGACGGAAGAAAGGTGGAATTCCACCAGGCTCATCACAAACCCAATACAGGAATTAATTTTGAAAAGAATACCGCATTTTCCAATTAGCAGTGCTAAATATCAAAATGCCATGGTATCTACTCTTTGGAACCATTAATTCCATGAATAATTAAATTGGCCAGATCTGTTGAGATGGTTCCCCTCCTTCTCCTCTGGATTCCTCCTCCAAAGGATCTAAGATTAATGGATCCATATCGGGACCCCCTTACCTGCCATGGCTGCAGCCTTGGAGATCCCAAGATCTTTTCATCCTCCTTCCTTCCCCTCCTCGATCTGGAGGAATATGCAGCATTCAGGGCCTGGGCCAGAGTCTTCATGAGACTGTAAGGTTCGTAGTCATTTGGGATCCTGAATCTGTCCCTTTTCCACTGGGTCTCCAGTGGGGCTTTCTGGGTGCATCTTCTGCGGCCTTTGATAGAAAAGACATTCTTTGAAAGAGAACAATGAAAATAATGATCTTGAAACTTTTCTTCCACAAAGAAATAGGGTTCAAAGGCAGAATCTTTTGGCCTTCCTTTTCCCAGATAAGCAAAGTTCCAAATACTATGGATGTATTTGAGAAGTCTGTGATTGTTCATTGCATATGGTGCAAAATTTGTGATGATCCAGACTTTCCCTTCAATGGGTCCTGGGAGACGCATAAGTGTTTCATGGAAAGGAAGAATTCTGTCCCAAATGTTTTCAAATTCCATGAAGTGAACAAAGACGTTTACTTGTCTCCACTTAGAGAGGGAATCACTGAGGGCTGCTGTATGTCCACTTGTTGAGAACAGTTGTGATATAACCACACAAATTCCATTCCTGACAAGCACAGGAGTAAAAGTCCTCATGAATTTCTCTCCCTTTTCTGTGTCTGAAGCAAAGAGGCCAATCAAGGTCCATCTGAAGTGGAGGAGCAGCTGGACAATTGCTGGGTAGTGGAATCCTTCTTTGGGGTACATGTTGTGGAAAAAGGGGAATCGGCTTTTATCACTCAGAGCCTCTGAAGCTGGTGCATCATTGATCTGGAAAAGGAATTGAAAGGATTAGAGCTGTGATGGGGAATCTGTGGCATGCAGAGCGTCCTCTCCTGGCATGCCAGCCACCCCAGCCCAGCTCCACTAGCATCCACATGCAGGCGCCCCTCCTGCCGGCCAGCTGGTTTTCGGGCCTTTGTGGAGGGCCAGGGCGGGGGACGCTTGAGTATGCAGTGGGGGGGGGGGACTCACTTAGCGCAGGAAACTCTGGTGGGCTGGAAGTGAGTGTGAATGGCCTCCCCCCCCCCCCCCGTGCTTCCTGGCTCAGTTGGAGGCTTCCTTCAGCCTTCAAACAGTTGCAGGTTTTGGGGGGTATTTTTTGATTCCAGGTTGGTGCAGGAGGCTTTCCAGGGCCAAAATGGGGTGTGGAAAGCGCAGTGTTCCCCCCCCCCCCCCGTTATTCCCGAATTGTGAGCTCTTAGGAAAGTATCCCCTCCTTGTGGGTTGCTAACAGTGGTGGGTTTCAAAATTGCCAAGGGCCAGGGCGGGGGATGCATGAGTATGCAGTGTGTGTGTGTGTGTGTGTGTGTGTGTGTGTGTGTGTATGTGTGTGCGCTCACATTGTGAAGGAAACACCGCTGGGCTGGAAGTGAATGGTCTTGACCTCCAGTGCTTTCTCGCTCAGTTGGAGGCTTCCTTCAGCCTTCAAACAGTTGCAGGGGTTTTATTTTTTATTTTTGCTTCCAGGTTGGTGCAGGAGGCTTTCCAGGGCCAAAATGGGGTGCAGAAAGCACAGGGAGTTTTTTCCCCACCATTTTGGCCCTGGAAAGCCTCCTGCACCAACCCGGAAGCAAAAAACCCCAAACAAGCCCTGCAACTGTTTGAAGGAAGCCTCCAACTGACCCAGGAAGCCCTGGAGAGCCAGGCAATTCACACTCACTTCCAGCCCACCAGAGTTTTCTGCCCCAGGGCAGAAATGAAAACCTGTCATGTGGAGCCCACTGCCACTTGGGTGGAGGAGGACGACCACACGAAGAAGAAGAGGAGGAGGAGAATGGCGAGCCTTTGCAGGAGACGGCAGGGAGCAGGTCAGGTGGGGCTGGCTGGCTGGCTGGGGAGGGGGCAATCATGGTGCTTAGGTGGCAGCAGCCTGCATGCCCCAACTGTGCTGGGGAGGAAATAAGAGGCCCTGCTTGAATGGGGATGAAAGTACACACACACCCTGCCTCCCTGCTCAGGCAGGGACGTGCGGTCAGGGGACGCAGGGGAAGCAGAGCCTCACCTCTCTTCATGAAATAATAGTATAATATTATATACATCCGTCCGGCCGCACCCGGGAGCTGCAGAGGCAGAAATGTTGTCGGGGCTCCCGGATCCTGGGTTCCCTAGTTGCTTTCGTGCCTTCGTCATCCGGGAGCGGCGACAACATTTCTGCCTCCGCCCTCCGCAGCTCCTGGGCACTGCCGGACGGATGTAGCCACAGCGATACCGAGGCGGTCCGGGCGGACGAAAGAGCGAGCGAGGCAGCCTGATCCTCGGTCGCTCGCCCGCCGGACTGCCTCAGCACCATTCTGGCTACCTCCGTTCGGGCGCGCCCAGGAGCTGCGGAGGGCGGAGGCAGAAATCTTGTCGGCACTCCCGGATGATGAAGGCACGAAAGCGACTTCGGAACGACGAGAACCTTCCTGCCTCTGCTGGATTTCACGCACTCCTTGCGACTGCAATATGCAGTTGCAAGGAGCGCGCAAAGTCCAGCAGAGGCAGGAAGGTTCTCGTCGTTCCCCAGTCGCTTTCGAGGACTGCGGAGCGTGAGCCGGCGGAGCACGCTCAGGAAGGCGGGGAATGGGATCACGTGTGCTGGAGGCTGAGGCAGCCTGAGCCTCCAGCACACGTGGTCCCATTCCCCGCCTTCCTGATGACGTCACCAGCCTCACCAGCCATAAACCTCACCGCACGTCACTGTGCTCAGGTGTTGGCCACACCAGTTTGGGTGCCCTGGCTGAAGCATGCTTTCTCTGACACACACACACAGACACAGACACACACACTTAGATTTCTCTCTTACCCTCCCTGTCTCTGTCTGGCCCCATTTGCATGCTCAGCTGTCGCCCACACCATTGGCAGCAGTTTGGGTGCCCTGGCTGAAGTGTGCTTTGTGAGCTGAAGTGTGCGAGAATGAAAGTTTCTAGATCCCTGACTCTGCAAAAGAAGATGGGTGCCTGAATCTGCACAATATTATAGCACCCAGGAACGTCCATTCGCACCACAAAAAGCATTTCCCAGCCAACTCTCCTCTCCCTTCTTCAAAGGCAAAGAAGCCGAGAAACAAGAGAGGAGACAGAGGTTTGGAAAGTAAGTGAGTCCTTGTTGCAGGAAGGGAGGGAGAAGCAGGAGGTATCTAAGTGGGTTGGGGAGGCCTTGAGGGTCTCTTCTACCACTAGCACCCCCATGGCCTTCCCCACCCTGAGATACAATACAATAGCAGAGTTGGGAGGGACCTTGGAGGTCTTCTAGTCCAACCCCCTGCCCAGGCAGGAAACCCTATACCGTTTCAGACAAATGGCTATCCAACATCTTCTTAAAGACTTCCAGTGTTGGGGCATTCACAACTTCTGGAGGCAAGCTGTTCCGCTGATTAATTGTTCTGTGAGGAGGTTTCTTCTCAGTTCTAAGTTGCTTCTCTCCTTGATTAGTTTCCACCCATTGCTTCTTGTTCTACCCTCAGATACCTTGAAAAATAGTTTGACTCCCTCTTCTTTGTGGCAACCCCTGAGATTTTGGAACACTGCTATCATGTCTCCCCTAGTCCTTCTTTCTATTAAACTAGACATACCCAGTTCCTGCAACCGTTCTTCGTATGTTTTAGTCTCCAGTCCCCTAATTATCTTTGTTGCTCTTCTCTGCACTCTTTCTAGAGTCTCCACATCTTTTTTTACATCGTGGCGACCAAAACTGAGTGCAGTATTCCAAGTGTGGCCTTACCAAGGCATTATAAAGTGGTATTAACACTTCACGTGATCTTGATTCTATCCCTCTGTTGATGCAGCCTAGAACTGTGCTGGCTTTTTTGGCATCTGCTGCACACTGCTGGCTCATATTTAAATGGTTGTCCACTAGAACTCCAAGATCCTTTTCACAGTTACTACTGTTGAGCAAGGTACCATCTATACTGTACCTGTGCATTTCATTTTTGTTGCCTAAATCTAGAACCTTACTCTTTTCACCATTGAATTTCATTTTATTAGATAGTGCCCAATGTTCAGGTTTGTCAAGATCCTTCTGTATCTTAAGCCTATCTTCTGGAGTGTTGGCTATTCCTGCCAGCTTGGTGTCATCTGCAAATTTGATGAGTTCCCCATTTATTCCCTCATCCAAATCATTGATGAAGATGTTGAAGAGTACTGGGCTCAAAACAGAGCCTTGGGGTACTCCACTGCATACCTCCCTCCATGTAGATGCAGTTCCATTGAGGACTACATGTTGAGTGTGGTTGGTCAGCCAGTTATGAATCCATCTGCTGGTGGTCAATGTTCCCTCTAATTTTTTTTCAGTGTGTGCGGAAAAATATAGCATTTGAGCGGCACATTTTCATGCCTGAGCACCTGATTTTTTTTAGCCATAATTGCCATCAGAGCAGATGTTGGGGAGGGGGGTAAGGAGGAAAAGAGTCCCCTCCCTCTCCCTCAGATCCCCAGGAAGGAAGGAAGGGAAGGGAGGGGGAGGGAAAGGAAAGGAAATGGGAAAGAAGAAAAGGAGAGGAAAAAGGAAAGGAAATGGAAAAGAAGGAAAGAAAAGAGGAAAGAAAAAGGGAAAGGAAAAAGGAAAGGAAATGGAAAAGGAGGAAAGGAAATGGGAAAGATGAAAGGAAAGGATGAAGAAGGGAGGGAAAGGAAAGGGAAAAGGAAAAGGGGGAAAGGAAATAAGGAAAGGAAAAGAGAAAAAAAAGAGAAAGGAGAGGAGAAAGGAAAGGGAAAGGAATGGAAAAGACAAAGGAAAGGAAAAAGAAAAGGAAAGGAGAAAGGAAAGGAAAAGAGAAAGGAAAGGAGAAAGGAAGAAAATGGAAAAGAAGGAAAGGATGAAGAAGGGAGGGAAAGGGAAGGGAAAAGAAAAAAGAAGGGAAAAGAGAAACAAAAGGAAAAGAGAAAGGAAAGGAGAAAGGAAAGGAAGTGGAAAAGAAGCAAAGGAAAAGAGAAAGGAAATGGAAAAGATGGAAAGGAAAAAGAAAAGGAAAGAAGAAAGGAAAGGAAAAGAGAAAGGAAAGGAGAAAGGAAGAAAATGGAAAAGAAGGAAAGGAAAAAGGAAAGGAAATGGAAAAGAAGGAAAGGAAAAAGGAAAGGAAAGGAAAGGAGAAATGAAAGGAAAAAAATGAAAAGGAAAGGAAGATAGAAGAAGGACAGAAAGGGAAAGGAAAGCGTGGAAATGATTGGTACTGCTCAAAAATCCAGTCTCAAGATCCCGTGGACCCCTTTGGCTCAGACAGCCAATTCCACGCTGGTTCCCTCTCTCCCCAAAGCGAAGGGATCGCAGAAAGATTGCCCAGTCCAGAATGGGGCTTCAGACGATGCAATGCCTTAGAAACCCCCGATATGCAGAGGCTACAAGCAGCGAATCACGTTTTCCCAGGAACCAATGAAGCCCCAAAGGACCAATGGGAATTCTCCATTCTGCAACGTCATCGGTCTCTGGGCAGAATCTTCCTTGATTTCACCAATCACCAGATGGAAGAGAGAGTTCGGTGCAGACAGAGAGAAGGGAGGGAGGGGGAATATTTTCACTCATATTTTAAGATATTATTTATTTATTTATTTATTTATTTATTTATTTATTTATTTATTAGCGTTTATATACCGCCCCCTCTCCCGAAAGGGACTCGGGGCGGTGTACAGTCCGTATTAAAATACAACAGATTAAAACGTAGAAATAACTATATAAATTAAAATACAACAGATTAAAACGTAGAAATAACTATATAAATACATGTATGTATAAGAGGAGGGTAAAATATACCAAACTGTACAGCTAATAAATAAATCAATACAAAAGTTTAAAATATCAAGTTAAATTTAAAACAATATCCCTCTAAAAACCAGTAAGAATGTGTATGCCAGGAGGTAGACGTTAAAATTATGCCAAACCAGCCAGTCGGAACAGGTGTGTCTTCAGTTTCTGTCGGAAGGAGCGGAGGTCAGTAGTGGTTCTAATATCGGGGGGGGGGTCATTCCAGAGGGTTGGGCCCATCACAGAGAAGGCCCTACTCCTTGGTGTCGCCCGTTGGCATTGCCTCGTGGACGGCACCAGGAGAAGGCCCTCCCTGTGAGAGCGGATTGGCCGCAGGGATGTATGTGGGAGGATGCGATCCCGCAGGTAACTAGGCCCTATGCCATGGAGCACTTTAAAGATGGTGATCAGAACCTTGAAACGCACCCGAAAGACCACAGGTAGCCAGTGCAGCTCGCGCAGGAGAGGTGTTACGTGGGAGTACCTAGTACTCCCCATGACTACCCGCGCGGCTGCGTTCTGGACTAGCTGCAGTCTTCGGGCGCGTCCCAAGGGAAGCCCCATGTAGAGAGCGTTACAGTAGTCCAGGCGAGACGTCACCAGTGCATGAGTGACTGTGCGTAGGGCATCACGGTCCAGAAGGGGGCGCAATTGGCGCACCAGGCAAACCTGGTGGAATGCCCCCCTTGCCACAGCTGCCACATGATCATCCATTGACAGCCGGGCGTCTAGGAGGACGCCCAAATTGCGCGCCCGTTCCACAGGGGGCAATTGTTCGCCCCCTTTGGCCAGTGATGGAATCAACTGGCTGAACCGAGGCGCCGGTAGCCACAGCGACTCAGTCTTGGAGGGGTTGAGTTTGAGTCTGTTGTCCCCCATCCAGACTCCGACAGCTTCCAAACACCGGGACATCACTTCGACAGCCTCGTTGGGGTGGCTTGGGGTTGAGATGTACAACTGAGTATCATCAGCGTACAGATGGTACTCAACCCCAAAACCATGGATGATCTCACCCAGCGGCTTCACGTATGCGTTGAACAGAAGGGGCGAGAGGACCGACCCCTGCGGCACCCCACAAGAGAGTGGCCTCGGGGTTGACCTCTGCCCCCCAGTCAACACATATTGCATCCGGCCGGAGAGGTAGGAGCCGAACCACCGTAAAACGGTGCCTCCGACTCCCATCCCCTCCAGCCGGCGCAGTAGGATACCATGGTCGATGGTATCAAAAGCCGCCGAGAGGTCTAATAGGACCAGGATAGAGGAGCAACCTCTATCTCTGGCCCTCCAGAGATCATCCACCAACGCGACCAAGGCTGTCTCGGTGCTGTGCCCGGGTCGGAAGCCGGACTGGCGTGGGTCTAGATATACGGATTCGTCGAGGTGACGTGGAAATTGCTGCGCCACCACATTCTCAACAACCTTCGCTAAGAAGGGGAGGTTGGAGACTGGACGATAATTAGCTAGCTCCGTTGGGTCAAGTGAAGGCCTCTTGAGCAGGGGCCTCACCACCGCCTCTTTCAAGACGGTAGGTAAGGATCCCTCACCCAATGAGGCATTCACTAGGCCCAGAAGCCAGCCTCGCGTCACCTCCCAGGATGCCAGTACCAACCAGGAGGGGCATGGGTCCATTGAACATGTGGTGGGTCGCAGCCGTCCACGCAACCCGTCTAAATCCTCGGGGGCAACAGAGTCAAACTCCTCCCAGAGTGGGCTCACAAGACTCACTGATGTCGGCTCGTCCGGTCAACTGCGTGCAGTTTGAAACTTCTGCGAGGCGTTTTCTTGTTATGTGCGCGGCCGCGTAGGCACGCATATTAGAGGGAGCATTGGTGGTGGTCATGGGCACATTGGTATCCTTGAATTCTGAGCTCTTAGGAAAGTATCCCCTCCTTGTGGGTTGCAAACAGCTTTTTCCAGTGGGGAAAAAAGGACAAAGCAATTGGGGAAATAGTTTCCTTTGCTATATTTTCAGTCTGAATTAGACCATGGCAGGGGCCCTACAGAAGAGATCTTTCAAGGATCATTATGTATTCATAGAAAAGCAACTAACTAAGCTCTGCTCTTAAATGCTAAAGCTGTTGTACATAAAAAACAGAGGAGCTCTGATCAACTACCAGAACCATAATTTGACAGTTTTGCTGTCCTGTAGTCTTTCCCCATGAAATGCAAGCATGGAATAAAATGAGCCTGGTTTGTTCTCAATTTTTTCAGTGGCCACAAACTTTTAGCAAAAGTGCCATTTGATCACAAGGCAAGGAATGTTTCCCCTTTTGCATTGGAGCATCCAAGAAGGGACAGGAAAGACCAAGAAAAAGACGGAAAGAGGAGAAGAGAGCAAGGAAGCAAAAAGAAGGAAAGTTTCTGGATCCCTGACTCTGCAAAAGAGACACCCCTGGACTAACAGATGACCTGAGTGCTGCATGTGTTGCTCTCAAACTTACAACGTATGAGTCAAGGTTAGAAAAATTATCAGCTTGCATTCAACAGCAAAAGTCAGATTAATCAAAAGCATGCCAAAGGCAAATGTTTACCTTTCCATAAAAAGTTGTTTGTATCATTGAAAGTGCTGTTATTGGGGGGGGGGGGTTTCAGAGAAAAGACATTAATCATGTATGAGTTGTTTTTCTAAACTAAAACCTCATTATTCAGGTTAAATTGCCGTGTTGGCACTCCGAGATAAATAAGTGGGTTTTGGGTTGCAGTTTGGGCATTCGGTCTCTAAAAGGTTTGCCATCACTGGATTAGAGCATACACAGAGTGTAACCTAATTCAGCTTTTGTTAAATTGCTGTAGAGAGAAGCTCCATTGTAACCTAACGTGCCAACTACATAGATAAAACTTCTAGGTGAATTGCCAAGCTTAGCCTAGCAAAGTAACGTCTTATGAAAAGTAAAATGTGGAATCTGCCAAGTAGCCTTGCTTGTACCTTAAAATGTGTGTTCAGCATTCCCTAACAAAGCTATGAGTTATACTCCAAAAATGGATTTCTTTTCCCTTCTACAGTCTATGGTTTTCAGAGCGCTGACAAAAATCATGAAATTTGTGTGATATCAAATTATGTTTCTATAGCAATGACGTTCTGTGCAAGGTATAAGATGTTTGGAAAAGTTTTTGGCACATGACTGTTTTTCTCTCTCTGCCTGCTCTGTTAAGGTGGGAGACAAAGAGGTCATACAGTCTTTTGCTTTCTGCAGAAATAAAAGCTGATAATCCATAGCTTTGTCTTCAGAGTTTCACTGGATTTATCAGATTCTGAGCTGCATTCAAAAACCTTGCACAATGAAGAATGCTGTGTTATATCTGGGGTCAAATCAAGTCCAAACTATTATATTTTAATAAATCCAATCTTGTTCTCATGAAGGCATTAGAATAATTTGTTAATTAGACATTGTTTAAAATATTAAAGACAGAATATTAGCAAGATTGTATTATAAAAGTGGAAAATAATAAATAAATTAAAAAACTAAGGTGACCAACTTTTTTACAATGAAAAGGAGGACAAAACACGTTCTATTGTCCAAAATGCTAAGGTGACCAACTTTTTTACAATGAAAAGGAGGACAAATAAATTGGAAAAAAATATCGTAAATAAAAGAAATATTTTATTCATTGCAACAATAATACACTAAAATATGATATACGCATAATTAAAACATTTGTAACATTTTATATTGTAATTATGCTTACGTGCCTGTTAATTATTATTTAAATGAGTATTTTTCCATTGAATTAATATTTTTTGTCAATGTATCATCTTCTAACAATATATTGGAAATATTTGAACAAGAAATATCCTTCATATTGAATTTTACGGCAAGTGCTGCAGCTAGAGTATCAACATTCAATCTCGATTTCTCACTTGTCGAAAAATCATTGGCAATTGAAAAAAACTCTTTCAACTGCTGCATTAGTTCCAGGGCAGCACAACGTAAATTGAACAAGTATAAATAAATGTTCACATGGAATATGTTCATTTTTGAAATGGCTGAAAATATCCACCCATCTTTTATCAATTTCAACATGTTGATTTTCCCATTGTATTAATTTTTCAGAATTTAAATATACATTCAGTCTTCTAATTTCTTCAAAGAGACAATTGTCGTCTATTTTAATGTCTAGCATTTCTTTAGATAAAAATTCAACACAAGATTCAATATCTGTTCAATATACTTGCGATGAAGTAAAAAAAGCACCATTAAAAACTGTTAATAAAATATGTCACATAACGCGCAACAGATTAGTCTTCAAATATCGAAAAGGAGGACATGTAGGAGGACACTTTTCGAGGGAGGACAGAAATTACAAAAGAAGGACTGTCCTCCTTAAAGGAGGACGGTTGGTCACCTTAAAAAAACTATAAACAATATAAATCATATTACTATATCTCACCCCTACAATTTATTGCAATTAGATTAACATGTACAAATGCCAACTGAAGTATTCTATTCCAATAAAGGGCCTACTATAATTTTTGAGGATTGCTGCATATTTTAATGCTTCTAAGGCCCAAATTCTTTGTGGAGGAATCTTTTTTAGCTTCTTCTCCAGTTGTACAAGAAACAGGGAGACCTCAGTTCCTCTTACAATTTGTCAGTAATACAATCCAAGATTGGTGTTTAATTGAAGTTTTGTCTGTTCTAACAGCCACAATTTTCAGAGTCTGTTAGTTTCCATAGATTAAATTTAATGCCAATACCCATATTTTCTGATTTTAGACAAAGCAGAAATTGTGTAAATTCCCAAATCAGCTCTGAGGGCAGCAGCTGGAGTCCTTTTGTCCACCCCAAGATCCTCCTCAGAGGCTGTGATTGGGTTGGTTCTGCTGGTGGTTTCTCTCTGAAGCCCCAAACATCAGATTGATGTAAGAACATGGGGAAAACCTTGGCCTCCCATACTTTAATAATTGGGGCTGAGGAAGCTGGAGAGCTATGAGGTTTTCTTTTAAGCACCACTTTCACTCATGTCTTTGATCTAACTGAGCTCCTTTGATGATGAGGGAGACAAGATTCAGTCTCAGAGAAAACAACCCCAGGTAAGGAAAGGTCTTATTTGCTCTATTGGCTGACCATCTATGGCTAGGATGTCATTTCCCAAAGACCATAACTTTTGAACTTGATTTACCAGTATTAATTATCAGATAATTATTATGACAAAAGAACTCAAGTCTTCCTCACAGGGTATATAATCCAGTGTGTAAGTATGATAATATCACATTGTAAATCAGCATGTTCCAGTAGATATTTAGCATGCTAAACATATGTACCCATAACAGAACTTATAACAAAATAAAAGGGTTGGAAAGGATCTTTGAGATCTTCTAGTCCAACCCCCTGCTCAAGAAGGAGACCCTATACCAGGGGTCCTCAAACCACGTACCTTCGGCCGGATACAGGCCACTGAAGCCATTAATCCAGCCCACGTGGGACCATGAGGCTGCCGTGCCCAAATCACCCCACCCACTAGCCAGTCCCCACCCACCGGCTGAGTGCAGGCCTTACCTTCGCAAGCCCAACGGTCTGAAGCTGCAAAGTAAGACCAAAGCTTTTGGCCGGCAGAGTGCTTCTGGGGGCTGCGGAGGCCAAAAATGGGATGCACGGAGGCCCCAGGAGGGGAAATGGTGCCCTCTGCTTTAGATTCTTAGCTTGGGCTAAATGGAACTCAAAGCCATGTCGACTGGCACGCGTGGCCTTGCCCGTTGCTCTTCTGGGTTTCTAGTGTGCATGTGAGCATGACGATCAGCTGGCCTTTACATGCGCGGCAGTGCCAGCAACTGGAAGAGGAGCTGCCTGATGCGCATGTATGGACCAACATGCACACTGGTCAACTCCTCTTCCAGATTGCATCTCTGACAAGAGCACTTGGTGCCAAAAGGGTTCGCCATCAATGCCCTATTCCAAGGGTGGTTTTACCAGGGCATTATAAAGTGGTACCAATACTTCACGTGATTTGGATTCTATCCTTCTGTTGATGCAGCCTAGGATTGCAGTGGCTTTTTTTGGCTGCTGCCACACATTGTTGGCTCACATTTGAGAGATTGTCCTGTAAGATTCCAAGATCCCTCTCACAGTTCCTGCTATTGAGCTAGGATTCACCTAATCTGTACCTGTACATTTGGTTTTTCTAGCCTCAGTGTAAGACTCAGGGGTTGCCACAAAGAAGAGGGAGTCAAACTATTTTCCAAGGCACCTGAGGGTAGAACAAGAAGCAATGGGTGGAAACTAATCAAGGAAAGAAGCAACTTAGAACTGAGGAGAAATTTCCTGACAGTTAGAAGAATTAATCAGTGGAACAGCTTGCCTCCAGAAGTTGTGGAAATCTTTAAGAAGATGTTGGATAACCATTTGTCTGAAACGGTATATCCTGCCTAGGCTGGGGATTGGACTAGAAGACCTCCAAGGTCCCTTCCAACTCTGCTCTTGTATTACTTTACTTTTCTCTTTACTGAATTTCCTTTTGTTAGATAGGCCCAGGGTTCAAGTCCATGTAGATCCATCTGGATCTTGAGCCTATCTTCTGGGCTGTTGGCTATTCCGGTCAGTTTAGTGTCATCTGTAAATTTGATGAGTTCCCCATCTATCCCTCATCCAAACCATTGATGAAGATGTTGAAGAGTACTGGGCCTAAAATGGAACCTTGGGGTCCCCCACTGCTTGTTTTCCTCATGTAGATGTAGTTCCACTGAGGACCACAGGCTGAGTCCATCTGGGGGTGATGCTGTCTATCCCAACTATTTTTAGCTTACCAAGAAGTAGATGGTGGTTTACTTTGTCAAAACCTTTCTAAAATCCAATTACTGTATACTATGTGCACTGCATTTCACTGGTCCACTAATTTAGCATTTTTTATCAAAGAAAGAAGTAACATTTATTTATGATGTGTTTTTGGATCCTTCAACAGTTGAAGCAAATTGTCAATATGAAGAAAGAATAACAAAGGTTCAAATATGCATCCTTCCCTTCCTCCTTTGTAAGTATCAATCCTTCTTCTCATTGCTCCATTGAGCCCCAACCTCCCTCTCAAACAAGGACCTGGAGAAAAAGCCTGGATCAGGGCCAACAGGTGGAGCTCCATTTTGAGGGCAATCATTTATTTATTTATTTATTATTTGAACTTATTAGTTGCCCCCTCTCCCCACAGGGACTCGGGGGGACGGACACAAGCAACAGTCAGCACAATGTCATACAGAGGAGGTAAAAAATAAATAAATAATTACAATACTCAAAAACCCCAATAACATTAATAGTTTAAAAACTAAAATTAACAATTAAAAAATGACCTAGGGGTGGAAAAGTTGTCGAGTTATGCCAGGCCGGCTAGCCGAAACAGGTGGGTCTTCAGTTTACTGCGGAAGGAGAGGAGATCGGTTGTTGTTCTAATGTCTGGGGGGAGGTCGTTCCAAAGGGTAGGGCCCGCCACAGAGAAGGACCTACTCCTGTGAACCGCCCTATGACAATCTCTAGAGGACGGCACCCAGAGGAGACCCTCTCTGTGTGAGCGAATGGGCCGCAGGGATGTATGGGGCAGGACACGATCCCGCAGGTAACTAGGCCCTATGCCATGGAGCGCTTTGAAGATGGTAACTAACACCTTGAAGCGCACCCGGTAGGCCACAGGAAGCCAGTGCAGCTCGCGCAGGAGAGGTGTTATATGGGAGAACCTCGATCTCCCCATAATTACCCGCGCGGCTGCATTCTGGACCAACTGCAGTCTCCGGGTGCACCTCAAGGGGAGCCCCATGTAGAGAGCATTACAGTAGTCCAGGCAAGACGTCACCAGCGCGTGAGTGACTGTGCGCAGGGCCTCCAGGTCCAAAAGGGGTCGCAATTGGCGCACCAGGCGAACCTGGTGGAACGTCCCCCTCGCCACGGCTGCCACATGATCTTCCATAGCGAGCCGGGCATCAAGGAGGACGCCCAAATTGCGTGCCCGTTCCACCGGGGCTAATTGTTCATCCCCGATGGCCAGCGATGGAATGTGCTGGTTGTACCGGGGAGCTGGAAGCCACAGCCACTCTGTCTTGGAGGGGTTGAGCCTGAGCCTGTTGTCACCCATCCAGACCCGCACAGCTTCCAGACAATGGGACATCACTTCGACAGCCTCGTTGGGGTGGTTTGGGGTGGAAATATACAGCTGATTTGAAATATACAAATCAATTTCCTATATAATATTTCTCTGTTAATTATGACAAATGCACTAACATCTAGAAAGCCAGCAAAACCGTGTTTTACTTCGCTGATATAGATTAGATATTTCAAGACAAATTTGTTACCAATATTAGATTATTGACATGCAATATTTCTTATAAAATCTATATAGCTATTCACTATCTAAAACCTTCTGTTTCTTCTGCAAGGAATGCATTTTTCTCAGGTTTAACTTAGAGGATCCAGGCAAACATTTCAGCCACAATATCGGCTAGTCTATTTGGCCTATAATTGCTAGAGTCCTTTTTATTCCACTTTTTAGATAGATAAAATGCTACTATTGCTAACTTCAATCTGAGTGGATATTATTAATATGTGGAAATGAAGATGCCAATAGAGGCCCCAACAACCAGGGATATTTTTTGATCAGTTAAATAGTTGGTAGAATGTCTTCTCTGGGGAATGTATTGCTTGCATTTCATGCCTTTTATGATTAATCTCAACATGAATGTAATGGGGTAAAATATTGTCATTTTTGCTAATATGGAGAAAAGCAGTTCTTCAATTCCATGGAGAAGACATGATTGCATCTATTGCTCACCCACCACCACCCATCCCTCACTTTACCAGAAAGAGAGAAACACACACAAACCTGTGGGACTTTGTAGGTGCCTCCTAATGTTGACATCTGGATGGAGATGTCCCTTTTAGCTACATCAAGAAGAGCCAGAAGGTTCTCCTTCCTTCCACAGCCGTAGTTGGGGACATTGGCTTCTCCAGTGGAGAGAATGTCCAGCAAGGCATCTGAAGTGCAGAAAGTGCTCAAATAGTTGTCATGGAGGTTGTAGCCAAGTGTGAGATTGTGCAGGAGCTGGGAATTCTTGTTGACCATTTCAATGTTGAAAATGAATATTAAGACATCATGAAAACCATAAATATCCCTATTGTAAAAAAATGTTATTATAATGGGCAGCAACAAATACTTTTTAAAAATATATAAGCCTCCAAAAGCCTACTGAGCCTTAAGCCAACATTGATGCAAAAGCAATGATCAGTTATACAAATATGGAAATGGGCTGAGGTACAGCAACTACAAATGGTTCCACCACTACTTTAAATAAAATTCATTATTCAAGTGATAAATTAAGGATTGAACTGAGAGAGGAAAATAACCTGCAGCCCTTTCAGCTTTTTTTTCAGGCCTATTTTTCAGTTTGAGTTTCTTTCACAAAATCAAGCAAAAGAGAGAAGCCATGGAAATCAAAATCATTCAGGAAATTAGGCATAATCTCCAATATAGGAATAAATGAAAAATAAAAACAGAAAAGAAGGAGAGTGTTAAAATGGAGGGAGTGCAACTCCATCACCCTGAATGACTTACAGATCTTGGTAAACAAATTGAAGAGAAGGATCCACATTGAAAAGCAAGTTTGTATGCAATGTTTCCTTTCCACTGATGACTATACCGATGAGATGGTTTCCTGGGCTGTAAAAGCTCTGTGGTCGTTTTCCATCTTGGTGCTCCAAACTCTGCGGGCATTTCATTCTCAGCTTCCCAGAGACTGGATGGGACACCAGCAGCATCAGAAGCAGAAGCAGGAGGTCCATCATTCATGGGGTGAATCAATCAATCTCCTTCCTGCTTCTAAAGAAGAATTAGAAGAATTCAAAGGACTCTCACAAAGTGGAATATGATCCAGTGTTTTTCCTGATTGAAACATAGAGAAACACTCAGCTTCATCTGGAAAGGAGAGAGACGGACATTCAAGAGCACAGACCCTGCCTGTCCCAAAACTCCCTATTTCTCTGCCCAAAGTCTCCCCTGGAGGATTCGGCCAAAGAGCAGAGCTGAAACTTTTATCATAATTCTCTCTCTCAGGAGGGATCCCTGGATAATTCAACCAGTTTTTGGACTAAAAAAGTGTTGGGAAATTCTGTAGAGGGAAATGAAAGGGAAATAATCCCCATGTGATTCATAATAACAGGGGCAGATATCGAATTAAAGCCATCATCTAGAATTGAGAAATTTGGGGTCTCCATGCTTGAAACTGAGCCCAGAGGGAATACACAGCACCTGTGGCTGAAGAAACAAATAAATCTGAGATTTGTTGGCATAGTGATAAAAGACAAAACTCCAGGGACCAGTTAATGCCAGAGCATATCACAGACCTGAAATAGTTGGCAGTTGAGTTGGAACCAAAATGTACTTTATTTTGAAAGCTAATGCTCAAGGGCATCACACAAAAGGGCTGATGCTATAGTATGGCCTGTCTACAGGAACAAAATCAACTTTATTGAAATACTAGTTACCAGAATTTTGCAGAGTTAAAAAAAAAATGAGAGAGGGAAGGGGAGGGTGGGGGGAGGGAGAGATGTTAGAAAAAATGAAATCAGGGCTGCCTCTCACTCCATGGAATGAACACAGGAAGGAAGGAAGGAGAGGGGGAGAGGGTGGGGGAGAAAAGTTTAAAAAATGAGTGAAAAACAAGGCATGAAGTAAGCATGCCTTAGGAGATAAATGCCTCTTTGCTGATGTTATGATATTATTTTTATAGTTTCAACTTGGGTTGTTGAGAAGATTTGGTTCCTACTGTCACAACCAACAAAATTTCAATTACAGACCACTTTCCTTGAACATCTGACAAATCCTATTAGGAGCTGTGGTATCTCTGTCTCTTGCGTCCTCGGAGAACAAGTTCAAGAGAAGGCTGCACAAAGAATCTGGGATATCCGAGCAGAGAAAGATACACCCAACCTCAGTAAGTTTGGCACATTGAAGTGGATGAGCTGCTACAAACAGACCTCCCAAATTGCCAAGTATTGAGACACAGAAATGCCTCAATATCTCAGGGTCGTATTTATTTGAGCAAGATTTGAAAAGCTAGTCATAATGGTTAATTAAAGAAATATAATCAACTGCTTATAATGAAAAGGATTTTATTTGTGGAGCCCCAGTTAAGAAGATGTCATGCATCTTAATACATCTGTTATTGGAATGTCTACTGTCTAAGAAAGAGAAAGATCTTGGACTGCATTGTTAGACAAATGACCAATTGCTTAAATCCAAACAATTGATTTCCTGGGTGGTCAGAATTCCAAAATTACATATAATGCAGCCCCTTATTGGAGGAAAACTCTTCCATTGAGAACTGGATATGTGGATTCAGACTAAACTAATTTATCATGATGAGGAAGGGAGAATACTAATCGTGGAAATAATGTTAAACCAAAAAAAAGTGTCACTGGTTGTAATATATGCACCTAATGAAGGCCAGGAAAAATTCTATCATAGACTACATAGCATTATTCGAGAGATGGGAAGTGAAAATGTTTGTTTACTGGGTGATTTCAATGCTATAGTTGACCCGAAACGGGACTATAAAAGTGGAAAGAAGAGAAAAGGAGCTAGGAGAACTTTGCCAAGGTCATTCTTCCAAATGGCTGACTTAATTTGTTTGATGTATGGAGAGAAAGATGTCCAGAGGGTAAGCAATATACCTTCTACTCGAATAGACACGAATCCTGGTCAAGGATAGATATGGTCTGGCTGCCGATGGAGCTAATCTCAGAAGTGAAGGAGATTGATATAGAAACCAATCTATGGGCTGACCACAATCCCATGAGGATTATTTGGAAAAAACAAAAGGGCAGTTATCGTTGGTTACTCAATAGGTCAATTCTAAAAGACCAGGAATATATTAAAAGAGTCAACCAAGAATTAAGATTCTTCTTCAAAGAAAACGGACCAGGAGACACATCCATACAGAACCTATGGGATACGACTAAGGCATTTTTAAGAGGGGTCACAATATCAGCTACAGCCAGGAAGAAAAAAATCAAGAATCTAAAAATAGGAGAGCTGAAAGAAAGGTATAGAAATTTAGAGAGTGAACTGCAAAAGAAACCGCAGAACAGAAGTATAAAAGGAAATATGGAACTGAACATGAATTGGCTATATTTGAAAAAGCAAAATTGGCACAATCTATAAAAAAAGCAAAACAAAACTTCTTTGAGAATGCAAATAAACTGGGGCGATGGCTATCCTATAGGTTGAGGAAGCAAAAACAAGAGAACTGGATCAATAAACTACAAGATGAAAAAGGCGAGATCTGCTACCAACTAGAGGAAAAGAAAAAGATTATCCAAGAGTTTTATGATCAATTATATAAAGAAAATCGAGACTATACAAAGGAAGGAATATTACAGTATTTGGAAAAGTCAGATCTGCCAAAGGTACCAGAGGAGATTAAGGACATGTTCAATGAAGACATTAAAACATCAGAGATAACTGTGGCCATACAAAGACAAAAGAATAATAAAGCTGCAGGGCCGGAAGGGTTGCCAGCGGAAATTTATAAAGAATTCCTGGATATACTTGTCCCAATGTTGTTGGAAGTCTACAACGCTGTGTTGAAAGAGGCAAAGACACCGTTATCATGGACGGAGTCTAACATTGTACTATTACCTAAGGCGGACACAGACCAGGTGCTTATACAAAACTACAGACCAATCTCACTGCTAAATGCAGATTACAAAATCTTTGCCTCAATAATAGCAGAAAGGCTGAAAAAAATTCTTACATCGTTCATCCATACAGATCAAAACGGATTCCTCCCCAGAAGACAAATTAAAAACAATATGAGAATTATGTTGGGCATTCTTGAATATTATGAAGTGCACAATGACAAACAGGTTGCACTAATCTTTCTCGATGCCCAAAAGGCATTTGATAATGTCAACTGGGAATTTTTGCACCAACAATTAGAATATATGGATTGTGGGGATAAATTTATAAACACGATCAGAGCAATTTATACAAACCAAAAAGCCAAAGTAATAATCAATGGTGAACTAACACAAAGTATTGTAATCCAGAAGGGTACAAGACAAGGTTGCCCCCTATCCCCCCTGTTGTTTATACTAACCCTAGAAGTACTAGCCAGGAATATACGTAAAGAGGTACAGATAAAGGGACTAGAAATTAAAAAGGAGCAATTTAAGTTACAGGCCTTTGCGGACGATCTAGTGTTTCTGCTAGAAGATCCTATGAAGTCTGGTACGAAACTCATTGAGGAACTGACAGAGTATGGGAAAATAGCGGGTCTAAAGATAAATATGACAAAGACCAAAATGCTGACTAAAAATATGACATCAAAAGCGAAAGAGGAGTTAACGAAGGAATTGGGTATCCAAATTGTCAAAAAAAGTTAAATATCTTGGTATACATTTATCTGCGAGGTGTGTGACCATCAAAGAAGATAATTATACTAATTTGATTAATAAAACTAAGAAAGATCTAGAAAGGTGGAAAAACCTACAACTGTCCCTGATGGGTAGGATCGCAGTTATAAAAATGAATGTATTACCAAAATTTCTTTTCCTATTTCAGAATATTCCCATTAAATTAGAAAAAGGTGTCTTCAAGGATTTGAATCAATTGGTTTCGAAATTTATTTGGCAGGGAAGAAAACCAAGAATAAAACTTAAGGCTATGCAAGACACTAAGGAAAAAGGAGGATTTGGCGTACCAGATTGGGAACTCTATTATACTGCAGCCATATTAACATGGCTAAGGGAATGGATAATGCTGAGAAATAAAAGATTACTCAAATTGGAAGGTCATGATCTCCATGCAGGCTGGCATGCATTCCTCTGGTATGAAAAAGGATCTGCACACAAATATTTTAGTAGACATCACATTAGACAATCTCTGTTAATAATATGGAACAAAATTAAACATGACCCCAAAGCAAAATACTTATTTGGCTATCTACGATGGAAGCATACATACACCCAAATTTAATTAATGTGGGAAATATAGTCACATATAAAGAGCTATTGAACAGGCAGGGGGAGATCAAAACTAGATCAGAATTGACATCACAAGGAATACAAGTAGAATGGTGGTCTTATTTACAGATACAATCAAGGTATGCACAGGATAGGAAGAACGAAGGTATTGCCAAAGACTACACAATATTAGATAAACTGTTGATACAGACAGAAAACAGACTGATCAAAGTGCTGTATAGATTTTTGTTGGAATATAAACTAGAGGAAGAACATGTCAAACAAAACAATGGTCGCCTGGGCGAAAAATTTCAGTTACAATGTGGAATTGGCTAAGTGGGAAAAACTTTGGATACTTAATCAGAAATTAACATTGGCTACGGCATATAAAGAAAACCTTTACAAGATGTTCTACAGATGGCATCTCCCGCCAGCACGGCTTTCTAAAATGTTCAAAAATCTGGCCCCAAATTGTTGGAAGTGTAAAAAAACACCAGGCACTTTCTACCATATGTGGTGGACGTGCAATGAGGCAAAAAAATATTGGAAAATGATCCAGTTATGGTTAGAACAAATGGTGGAAGAACAAATTATGTTTAAACCAGAAACTTTTCTCCTAGGCATAATACCGGAGGGGTTTAAGAAAGATACACTCTATCTAATTATACTGACTGCAGCGCGCATAACCTATGCACAGTATTGGAAAAAAAGAAAATACACCATCAGAGCTAGATATAATCAGAAAAGTGTTGGCCTGTGCAGAAGCAGATAGGCTCACTTTGGAACTTAAAAATAAAGGGGAATCAGAATATTTTGAGGTATGGAATAGATTTTATGACTGGTATAAGTTAAGATGACAAGACTGGAACAAATGTATATATTGTGATCGAACAGAAGGACACACAATGTATTAAGTAGATTAATTGTTAATGGTTGAAATTAGCTGTACATAATGTGAATATATGATCACCCCGACTCCGGGGTATTGCATTGTTTTAAATGTAAAAACAATAAAAATATATATTAAGAGAACTGGATATGTGAGTATGACTGTGGCAAATTTTAAGGGTAATGCATAACTATGTTTTCCAGTCTTTAGTCATATTCTTTCTCATTTATTTTTTTAATTACTTTCCATTTTTTATATATGGACTTATTGATGCTCTGTGTTCTACATTATTCATCTTGACATGGCTTAAGGGCTAATTGACAATAAATTATTCTAATAGGTTCCTGAGAACCAGGTTGGATTTATTAAAATGTTTATAAAAACATTTTGGATTTGATCTAACCCCCAATATAACACGGCATTCTTCATTGCTTTTTTAGATCAGTGATAGAATCGCTTCAGAGACCCTGAGAGATAAAAATCAGTTCCCATTTTTCCACCAGATGTTCCCCAAAGTAGGATTCCAGTACACAGCCATTGTCCAGCTGCTCCTCCATTTCGGATGGACCCTGATTGGCCTCTTTGCTTCAGACACCGAGAAGGGAGAGAATTTCATGAGGATTTTCACCCCTATGCTGGTCAGGAATGGAATTTGTGTTGTTATATCACAACGATTCTCCACAGATGGAAATACAGCTCCCCTCTCTAAGTGGAGACAAGTCAACGTCTTTGTTCACTTCCTGGAACATGTTCCTCTTGCAAACCGAGTTCTTCCTTTCCATTCAGCACTTGCCAGGACCCACTGAAGGGAAAGTTTGGATCTTGTCAATCTTGGGTGAAGCAACAATGAGAAGGCACAGGCTTTTCAAATATGTCCACAGTATTTGGAACTTTGCTTTTCAGGAAAAAAAAGTCCTAAAGATGATCCCTTTCAACAGTTTCTTTGCGGGACCTCAATATCAAGATGAGTATTTTCACTGTTCTGTTTCAAAATCCATTTTCTTGGTGAAAGACAGGGGGAGATGCACCCAGAAAGCCCCACTGGAGACCCAGTGGAAATGGAACAGGATCCAGGTCCTAAATAACCCCAATGTGTACAGTATCACCAAGACTCTGGCCCAGGCCTTGAATGCTGCCTATTCCTCCATTCTGAGGAGGAGAAACAAAGGGGTCGAAGAGTGCTTGGGGCCTCCAAGGCTGCAGCCATGGCAGGTAAGGGGTCCCGACAAGGATCCATCAGATTTCCTTACTTTTTAGGAAGCATCCAAAGGAGACGGAGGGGAACCATCAGTACAAAAGGCCAAGAGTTTGGGACAATTTAATTATTCATGGAAAGGGATGTTAAACACTGCTAATTTTAAAACCATGCATACATTTTTCAATAAAATACTGTAGGCAGGGGTTTGAAATTAGCACCATAGAATTTTATATTTATACCTTTGAAGGAAACTCTGAGACCATCTAGCTCAACCCCTCCTCTCTGCAGGAATTAAAGCTTTTCTGTCTGATGACTGCTTTGTCTTTGCATGAAGATTGTAGGAGCTGAGCAGGTGGGGGTTCAATGCATCATCTTGTTAGAAACATTATATTCCAACAACTCAATTCCCCCCCCCCCTCATGGATTTTGTTGACTTTGAGATCAACTGCTGTTCTTGGCTACTTGTGCCTGAGAAAGACAAACAGCGAAGGGGAGACTGAACTCCTCTGCTTCACTGAGTTTCCTCTCTTGTAACTGAGTTCATTTTTCCATGCCTGACACTCTGGGATAACAGTAAACAGATCTTAAGGTTCTGTGTGACATCTTTCCATCATTGGAAGAGGGCTGCATCCTCCATTCGCCAATTGAGAGATTGTCCTAGAACAGTGGTTCCCAAAGTTTTTCTGTCCACCGCCCCCTTGGTGCTACAAGCTGATCCTCAGTGCCCCTCACCCAGTGGTGGAATTCAATTATTTTTACTGCCGGTTCTGTGGGCGTGGCTTGGTGGGCGTGGCTGGGGGGGTCATGTGACTGGGCGGTTTGTACAACAGAAGAAAGATAGTAACAGTAAAATTCAAAACTGTAACAATTAATTGCACATTTATTCAAAATCCAATTTAAAAACCTTTTTAGTTAATGTTAATTCAACAAAATTGTTGAATATGATCCAGTGATGCCAGGTTTTCAAAGTCTGATAGTCATTTATCAAGAACCTTAGTAACTAGTAACTTAGTAAACTCGGTAAAATTTAGTAACAACTTCACTGTTCTTAGTAGATGATAATTCCTGTGTAGATATTGAAAGAAGTAATCTCAGTAAGGTATTATCACAAAGCACAAAACTGCAACAGATCTCATTAAGATATCACAAACTTACACAAAAAGATGTTCTTGTAAGAAACCCAAAATGGATAATAAACACTTTTGTCTTTTATTTAAAGTTTTTCATCTTTAGATCAATGACCTTAATTATTCTTTCTCTCTCTCACAAACATACACATATACCAGTGGTGGGTTTCAAAATTTTTTAGAACCTATTATGTAGGTGTGGCCTATTTTGTGGGCATGGCTTGGCAGTCATGTGACCGGGTGGGAGTGGCCAACTTGTAAAATGTGGTGAAACTCATTTAACAATGCTCTTGCTTAGCAACCAAAATTTTGGGCTCAATTGTGATCATAAGTTCTCTTTCTCTTCCTTCCTTCCTTCCTTCCTTCCTTCCTTCCTTCCTTCCTTCCTTCCTTCCTTCTTTCTTTCTTATATCTCTCTTTCTTTCTTTCCTTTCTTTCTTTTTCTTCCTTCCATCCATTCTTTCTTTCTTGTGTGTGTGTGTCTCCCTCTTTCTTTCTTTTCTTCCTTTCTCTTCCTTCCTTCCTTCCTTTGTTCCTTCTTTCTTTCTTGTCTCTGTCTCCCCCACTTATTTTCTCTTTCCTTCTTTCTCTTTCTTTCTTTCTTTCTTTCTTTCTTTCTTTCTTTCTTTCTTTCTTTCTTTCTTTGTCCCTCTCTCTTTTTTTTCTCTCTCTCTTCCTTCCTTTTATTCTCTCTTACTCTCTCTCTCTCGCTCTCTCTCTCTCTCTCTCTCACCCCCACTCTCTCTCTCACACACACATACCTTCTAGTTGGCGAAAATTTATGTTTTGCCAGCTGGGAAGCTGGCAAAGAAGCCTTGTTTTCCCTGCCACCTGCAGCTCTTGGAGGAAGGATGAAGGGAAGCGAGCCCGGGGTCTCATCTCTGCCTCCTTTCTCGAGAGCTGGCTTTGGGTATGGCCACCCTCTCCCATCACTGCACCCTTCACTCGCCTTTCACCCGGAGACTCTGCTAGCAGGGTGCCTGCCATTTCACCTCCCGAGAGAAGCTCAGGAGAGACAAGCAAACGGCCGCAACTCGAGGCTCCTGAGGAGGATGCTGGACACCGGAGGCGGCAGTGGTGCCCGCTGCTGCTCTTCTGCAGCTCCCGGTAATGCAGGCTTCTTGGAGAGCATTAAATTGCAGGCGCACCGATTCCAGCAGCTGTGTTTTCCCTTGAAATTTGCTGTCCCAGCAACCCAAAGGGGACATTCTCCCAGCGGCATCTCAGGCACTCCTACCCTTAGCCGCGAGGAAGTGAGGACAGCTGGGTGCAGTTTGGCACCTCCCGGCTCCCCTCAGATCATTGAGGGGCCTCGCATGCCTGCTCGTTCACTTGGCCTGCGTAATCTTAATGTAGTAGGGCAGTGGGGTGGGGGCTGGAGCAGGAGGTTAAATAAACAAATTTGGCTTCGCTTCCTTCCACGGCAAGAAAGAAAGTTGCCTGAGACGCTGCGGGAGAATGTCCCCTTCGGGTTGTCCCCTTACGGTTCCCCTGCTCCCCCCCTTGCCTCTTAGTGCCCCCCTAAGTCATCCCACCCCCACCCCCCCAGCAGGGCGGTACCGCCCACTTTGGGAACCACTGCTCTACAGGGAGAACTTAGCAATAGATACTGGACACAAGGAGAGAGAATCCGGCCTCTGCTGGCAGCATTATATAAAGACCTCTTAAAGACTTTTGGGGACCCCTTCATAGTCTTCAACTGATTCGTTTTCAATGCATCAGCCTTACAGTTGCATCAGCTTTTACAGCTGGTCAGCGCTTAAATCACCATACCTTAAGACACAGTTTCCTATCTAAAGGGATGAGTAAAAAAAGGACCATGAAGTGGGGGCTGAGAAGTGATGGGAGGAATGGCAGATTCCCCACATTTTCAAGGAATATCAGAATTCTTGGAAACTTGAGGGATTGTTTCAGGTGCATCTCCTGGAAGGATTGTTGTGATGTGTTCTACAGGGTCCTCCCCTTCCGAATCACTGAGAAGGAATCACTGGTCCTCAGTGAGGTGGTGTGGATAATCCTCAGTGCGCCTTATTACACGTATAGCAGCAGTGCTCCTAGTAGCCAATCTAGATTACTTGCAGGACTTGGCCAGCCAGCTGGATGTCAAAAGGAAGGCATCTTCCTGGTCCAATATTGATTATGTATTTATGTACTTACTTTATTTATATCCTGCCTTTATTATGCTTACAAATAATTCCTGGTGGCAAACATATCCAACTCACCTTCCTCCTCCTCCTCCTCCTATTTTCCCCACAATGACCCCGCAAGATGGATTGGGTTGAGAGAAAGTGACCAGTTCAAAGGGACCCGGCTGGCTTTCATGGTTGAGGGAAGACTTGAACTCCTTTTCTAGCCTGATGCCTTAACCACTAGACCAAACTGTCTGTGTCAAGAAGTGCCCTCCGTCAGGGTTCAGGTGGTTTACATGGAAAGGTTAACTGATTCATTATTTACCTCTAATAATGCTTTTATGAAGGTTCAGCACATTACACAGGAAATCTTTCAAGTCTTAAGACTTATCTTAATATCCTAGACTTTACCTATAAAGATATTTTAAAATGATATTCTTTTTATCTTTTTTCTGTGGAATTGTTAAGAAATGCATCTTGGGAAATATGCTTGTTTTCTGCTGTTGTCCCAAAAAGCTATTTCCTGAAATGTAAAAGAATGTTAAAAAATATTATTTTTTGTTTTTTCAGATATGGAAAAATGCACCAAGTGTCCAGATGATAAATATCCAAATGGGAACCGAGTCCAATATATCCCCAAAGTTATAATCTTCCTGTCTTATGAAGAACATCTGGACATCATCCTGGTCTCTTTTGCACTATTCTTGTTCCTAACCACATGCTTTGTTTTAACAATCTTCATTTTTTTTATAAAAGTTTTTTTATTTTTTATTTTCAAAACAAACACAATACAAAGAATCCTCCTTCTTTACATACTGTAGAAAGTGTATCAGTTGGTTACAATAAGCTTTCGTGCGTCTCTTCCACTGTCATCACCCAAAATTCGTATTAAATCAGATATTTTTATACATATTACCCTCATCATACCTCCATTTTCATTTGACTATAATTGTTTAAATGTCCTTCATCATAAAATGTATCAAGATTTAAAACCTGACCACATACTGGCATTTCATTTGTTATTTCTAATATCCTCCAATAACACTATATCCTTATGGCCTATTCTGGCTAAACATCAGTAATATTTAGTAACAAAAATGTCTAATCCTCCTTTCCAAATCGCTGTTTACAATTTACATCCAATTTCACTAAATTTAACTATTTTTAGATTATGTACTTTCATCTATCAACCTGTATCTTTCCAGTAGCAAAACAATCTCATGTCTTCTGCCATTTGTGGTATCAGTCCTCTAATCATCTCCTTAATCACATTTGCAGGGACTCCTCTTTGCAACTCATTGCTTATTGAGTCTCTCATATAATTTAGATGCCCTTCTTCTGTTTCCTTGATCAGCTTATCTTTGATTGTCAGTGATGTTATCAATGATGTTGCTGATAAGATTTCTCTCTTTCAATCCATAAATTCTTTTGTTTTTTCTTCTTCTGTGTCTTGCCATCTGGGGTAGTGTTCCCATCCATTTAGTTCCCCTTTCCGTATTCCACTCTTTCCATTTCCAAACACAAACCAATCACCATAGATATCAGCAGATTTGATTTCTTTGTTATCATTTTTCTCTTCGGTTTTTAGGACTCTAACGTCCACTTTTTCCACTTGATAAACATCTCCAACTTCTTCATCGTATTTTACTGTTAGATGCTCTAGCTTTTCCAACTTCTTCTCCATCCTCTCAAATGTATTTGATAATTTCTGAATTTCAAACATTATCTTTTGCAAAGTTTCTTTCTACCGTTGAAACTGTGCCATAATTTCCAGCTGACAAATACTGCTGCTCTGGCTTGAAGGGTTTTTACAAGGTTAAACATAAATTCACAATAAAATCTTATTTTCACTTTCTCTGGTTAAAAATATGGTTCAAAAGAACACCAGTATAAACAACTCATCCTTTTCCTCTTATCACTCTCCATAAACAAACCGTGAGACTTTGAATTGCCAAGCCGGACTGTTCAGTGAGGAAAGTGAAAGTACCTTGCCTCCAATATACAAACCTCCAGTACTGACTTTCCCTTTGTTGTTAGAATTCTCTTTGTTTCCTTTTGTATCTTTTTTTAAATATTCCAAGTTAAAAAAATAAAAATCAAATTCTTGAATAAAATAGAGGAGAAAAGGGGGAAAACACACACAGTAATGAAGAAGGAGAATTTTAATCCATAGGTTGCAATAATAAAACACTTTGAACAATTTTGAATAAAACACTTCATTTGAAATTTGCACACGTAAGTCCAATTGCGATAAATTGTAGGGGTGGTACAGCAATGTGATTTGCATTTTTATATTGTTATTTTTTACTTAATTTGTTTCTTATATTCCATTTTTATACACAGTTTTGTTAATATTCTGTTAGTATTTTAAACGATGGCTAAACAAAGTATTCTAATATGTTCATCAGAAATAAATCAGATTAATTTAAAGCTAATATTTTGGGCTTGATCTGATCCTATATAACACAACTTTCCTCATTGTTTTTTTCAGATCAGAAATAACATTGTTTCAGAGGCTCTGAGTGATAAAAGTCAGTTCCCCTTTTTCTACCACATGTACCCCAAAGAAGGATTCCAGTACCCAGCAATTGTCCAACTGCTCCTCCACTTCAGATGGACCCTGATTGGCCTCTTTGCTTCAGACACAGAAAAGGGAGAGAATTTCATGAGGATTTTTACTCCTATGCTTGTCAGGAATGGAATCTGTGTGGTTATATCACAACGATTCTCAACACATGGATACACAGCACCCCTCTGGGATTCCCTTTCTAAGTGGAGACAAGTCAACGTCTTTGTTCACTTCTTAGAATATGATTCCCTTTGGGAGAGAATTCTTCCTTTCCATTTAGCATTTATGCGTTCGCCAGGACCCACTGAGGGGAAAGTCTGGATCCTCACAAATTTTGCAGTGTATACAATGGAGAAGCGCAGACTTCTCAAATACATCCATAGTATTTGGAACTTTGGTATTGGAAAAGAGAGACCAAAAGATTCTGCCTTTGAGCCACGTTATTTTGTGGAAGAAAAGTTTGAAGACCATTATTTTGACTGTTCTCTTTCAAAGCATATATTTTCTGTCAAAGGCTGCAGAAGATGCACCCAGAAAGCCCCACTGGAGACCCAGTGGAAAAGGGACAGAAGACGGATCGCAAATTGCTACCAATATTACACTATCATAAAGACTCTGGCCCAGGCCCTGAATGCTGCTTATTCCTCCAGACCGAGGAGGAGAAGGAAGAAGGGAGAAACGACTTTGGGGTCTCCAAGGCTGCAGCCATGGTAGGTATGGGGTCCCAATATGGATCCATTAATCTTGGTTCTTTTGGAGAAGGAGTCCAGAGGAGAAGGAGGGGAACTATCTCAAACTTCTTATGCTGCAAAAAGTTGGACAGATTTGGCTAATCTAATTGCTCAGGGGATAATGCTCCAAAAAGGAGACACCATGACAGATAAATTTTCATATCCAACATAACTCATTTTAAAAGGCTGTTATGCATTTTTAAACAAATCCCTGTATGTGTGGTTTGGTGATTACCATTGTGGAACGTTACCCTTATAAACCTGAAGGACACCCTGAGACCATCTAGCCCAACCCTTCCTCTCTGCAGGAATCCCAGTTAAAGCCTCTTTGACTGATGGCTGCTCAGTCTTTGCCTTAAGACAGACATGTCAAATTCAAGGCCCACAATGTGGTTAGTTCTGGCCCTGGGACTTGAGTCCAAACCAGGATGTTGACTTCCTGGGAGTCTGATGGAGGCATTTGTCTTCTTTTCTGCTCACTCACGTTCAGTTTGCAATCCTCTAGTATTCCGATATTGTTTTCAAAATAATATTGGTATCCCTCATCTTCCTCCCAATGCTTCATTATATGAGATACTTTAGTTTATCAGGTCATAAATATCAGATGTTTTTCCACTGCTTTTTACTCATGCACTCCATTAGGAAATCAGAAATAATTCCTTAGAAATGTAATACTCTTTAAACCACATCAAATTAGCTTTGTCTGAAAATTGTTATAAATGTTGCATCAAATCTTGAATTACAGAGATTTATCAACTCTTCTGTATTGACAGCATAGAAAAAGGACAAGTTATTATTTATAATTACCCAGTGTTGTGATAAATATTAAAAACATGAAAAGTTATTTGAGTACACTTTTTATGACAGTTTTTATCCACTAAATTATACCATTGACCTCTCATTTAACTAAGTTTCTAGTCACATCACAAAATTGTTGATTAGTACTTTACTGAAATCAAGTTATATTACAAGCATTGCCATAATCTGGGAGATTTGCAGCTTCAGATGTACAAACTTCTGTTAAAGTAGCATTACAATAAAATTGAATTACTGAAGTTCATCTGGTGGTGTTTCCTGTCTGGTCTACCAGGAAGAAGGTTAGCCTGACAACTTTCTTGCTTTCTGATAATCAACCTGTTATTTTCAAGGAGTTTATGAATAATCTCTTTTTATCTGTTATTCATTTTATTTGTCACCTACTCTAGAAGGTTCACTATAAGTGACCAATTGTGTCAATTATGTTTTCCCAATATATATCTTCTCAGTATATGATTGACAAATCTTGCTGAACACTTTTTGTTTGTTTATGAAGATAATGTTCTCCTAACTAAGCATATTTGAAAGAAAATTGTAGAAGGCGGGGAAATCTGCACAACTATTCAATGGTTCCTTCTTGATGTCCTGATGAAACCGACTCTAGAGAAAGTGTGGATCACAGCAGCTGTTTTGGATTTCACTTTGGGGTCATTGTGTAGCTCTGTATTTTTTTCCTTTCCTTATTCAAGAAATAAAAGAGCAATATCTGACTATGTTCAGGCCCTTTAATTGTCCACTATACCACTTGTACCTAAAGCATTTTCTCTGCTTCTCTTCCAAGCTTGTCTTGTCTGTTAAGGGCTGGAGAAGATGTCCAGAAAAAGGGGACCTTGAGACTCTCCCCAGAAGGAGGTTGGAGGGATCCTGTCTAAAGGCAGCCGCATTATTGACCAGGTCACAAACCTTCAATGCTGCATAAGATTCATCCAGGTCCAAGAAAGGGGAGAATAAGGGGGGGGGCTTTGAGGTTTCTAGGAAGAGGCACCCATGGAGGCTGTTCTGCTCTCCAAGCACAGAGATTGCTGATTAATTAGAAACCAATTTTTATGTTTCAGAATTGCTATTAATTGCAAATCGAATCCCTTTGCAAATTCCAATTTAAGGAGACAAGAAAAGCTCTGATGGATCAGACGGAGGTCAGCCTAAGATTCTCAGTGAGCACAGAGAGGCCTCTGGTTCTCCCACAAGCAGAAGGAAGAGACCCAACACGCAAGGGGTGTTTCCCAAGAACTGAACTTTCTTCCATCACATCAGGCAGTGTTGGACACTCAGCCAACCCTCGATCAGATGTTCTGATACCAGAATTGGGGATTCCCAGATGGAGGGATGGCTGAGTGTCCAACACTGTCTGATGTGATGGAGGAAAGTCTAGTTCTGGGGAAACACCCCTTGCATGTTGGGCAAAGCAATAAGTCATTAATATGAGAACATTCATATGAGAAAATGTTTCCAAGTTTCACTCCTTCAATCATAAAGTCCTAAGGCATGACCGGAACTCAAGAGTCTCCTGGCGATTGGCCCAAAGTCCCCCAGGAAGCTTTCATGCCTAAGGGAGGATTAGAACTCAGAGCCAGCTGCCTTTGATGCCTACAATAGGACTAGAACTCCCCTGATGATTGGCTCCAAGTCCCCCATTTGGCTTTTGTTGGAAGGTGGGATTACAACTCCAGTGATTGGCACAAAGTCCATCGGGTGGCTTTGATTCCCCTTATCATCGCCAGGAAACTAAGATCATGGCATCCGGACCTCTCAATCCCTGGCAAATAGATGGGGAAGAAATGGAGGTAGTGACAGATTTTATTTTCCTGGGCTCCAAGATCACTGCAGGTGGGGACCGAAGCCAAGAAATGAAAAGAGGCTTGCTCCTGGGGAGGAAAGTTATGGCAAATCTAGACAGCCTACTAAAAAGCAGAGACATCACCCTGCCAACAAAAGTGTGTATAGTCAAGGCTCTGGTTTTTCCAGCTGCAATTTATGGCTATGAAGGTTGGACCATAAGAAAGGCTGAGCGCCAAAGAATGGAGGCCTTTGAAGTCTGGTGCTGGAGAAGACTCTTGTGAGTCCCTTGGACTGCAAGGCCATCCAACCGGTCAGTCCTAGAGGAGATCAACTCTGACTGCTCTTTAGAAGGCCAGATCCTGAAGAGGAAATTCAAATACTTTGGCCATATAATGAGAAGGAAGGACTCACTGGAGAAGAGCCTCATGCTGAGAACGATGGAGGGCAAAAGAAGAAAAGGATGGCAGAGAAGGAGGTGGCTGGATGGAGTCACCGAAGCAGAAGGTGTGAACTTAAATGGACTCCGGAGGATGGTAGAGGACAGGAAGGCCTGGAGGAATGTGGTCCATGGGGGTCACAATGGGTCAGACACAACTTCACAACTAACAACTACAATTGCCAGCAGGCACAACTTCTCACTTCCCACAGACGAAAACTGCTGTCCTCTCGCCTGGCCCAAAGAGACAGCCGTGGCACCTACCCCCTCCCTCGCACCCAGCTCCACCAAGGCCATCCCCTGCAGACCAGCTCCCGCCTCCCGACCACCGCGGCCTTGCCTTCCTCCCCTGGGGCTGGCCGAGCGCAGCGAGGAGCGGATCGGGGGGGGGGGCGCCCGGTTGGGGCATCCTGGTTGGGCAGGGGGGCAGCCTCTGGAGGTCTGAGCCCACACGGGACCTCTAGGGTCTGCGGGGGAGGGCATCCGCATTCTGCACCTCCCCAAGGGAGGCAGGCGGGGCAGGCGGGCACCGGCGGAGGAGGGCGGCAGGGAAGCCGTTCTTGGGAGGAGCGGATGGGCCACCGCCGGGCTCCGGGGATGGATTTCTCTCCCTTGGAGGAAGGAGAGGCCAAGAGCAGCGGCAGCAACAGCGCAAAGTTGGGAGCTCTTGGAAGGGGGGGAGGCTCGGGAGAGAAGCGGAGGTTTTCTGGGGGGGGGGAGTAAAGGTGTCAACGTCCCCCCCTTTTTTTAACCTCCGTCCAGGTAAGCTTCCAAGAGCACCGGCCTCACCTGGAGCTTTTCACCAGCTGCAGATTTGAGGTCCCTCTATTCTGCCCCCTCCCATCTGAAAGGGCGCACCGACTTTCTCTGCCTCCCCCCCCCCCCGCTTAATCCCTTCCAGTTCTCCTTCGGACCCAGCACTCCTAAGGCGGTGGTCCTTCTCCCGGGCAGCTGCCTGCTGAGAAGCCTTTGGAGGGTCAGCCGACCCCCCCCCCCAGGAGAGAAAAGCCCCCTTTCTGCCTCTGCCTTTCCCAGCGGCTGTTGCGCTGAAGTTCCCTCCGTCTCCCCCAGCCAGGGAGGATGAGCGCCTCCAAGCCCTCCCCTTCCTCCCAATATTGTCTCCAGCCTCTCTTCCCCCGTTATTTAGCGACCTCTGCCCTGTTCGGAGGGGTTTGTGCTTTGATGGGGTCACTAAAAGGAAGCCTGTTTCTCTAGGTGAGGTGCGGGGGGGGTAGGGGAGAAACTGCGGGAGGGATCACTTGATTGGCGTCGGAGCTGGGCGCGTTCTCCGCAGGTGGGAGGCTGGAGGGGCGACTGGGAGAGAAGGCTGCCCTACAAGGAGCTCCGAGGGGGTTTGGCAGTGCGGGGCAAGGACTTCGGGGTCGGTGGAAAGGGGTGGGGGCTGGTCAGGGGCTGGAGCGGCTTCTTCCTGCTGCCCCTCCCCCCCACGGTGCAAGGGAGCGGGGCGGGCGCGAGGGCTGTTTAGACGGGCAAGGCGCGAGGGAAGCAGGGAGGGGCAGGAGGAGGAGGAGGTGTTTGTGTGCGATCCCATCCAAGGACGCAATCAGGCTGATCCCAATGAATGGGGGATTTACTCTGACTCTGCGTCCTCTGAACGGAAAGAGTGAAATGGAAACGGAGGCAGGGAGGGAGGGAGGAAGCAGGAGGGGGTTGGGAAAAAGAAAGGAAAGGGAAAGGGAAAAAAGGGAAAGGGGTGTGAATAATCCCTCCACCTTCTCTTCAGTTTTAATTGTTTCCTAAGGACAAGTAACTGAATAAGTGTCAGCCTCCTCAAACTTCAGAGTTCAAACCAGTGAGGACGCTGCTTCTTCAGAAGGGACCCCAAGTCTTCTGGGCATTCCTTGGTCTCCCCATCCCCTCCCTCCCGCCTTTCCCTTCCACGGAGTTTCCCTCCCTCATCAACTGCCACCAAGTGCCCGGAGGAGCCTATTTGTGACGTCCTCTTACACAGCAGCCCTTACACAGCAGAGCAAAACCAGGCCAGCCAGTCTTGCCTGCACAACCAACCCAAAATCACCGAGAGCATCAATCAGCCTCGGGAAGACGGAGATCCCAGCCACAGTGGGAGACAAAGGGATCTAGCGGGATACCAGCTACTTTGAGAAGTTGGACAGGAGGAAGGAAGAGGCTTCTGGGAGGGTGGAGCTGAATTTCCATCAGGAAGGGCCCACCTGCAGAGTCCCCCAGGGGCCCTTCTGCCCCGCCCGGCTGCTTGGCTGGAGTCCAAAGGGCGCTGGGACCGGAGCGTCTCTGGGGCTGCGGAGTCCTTTGGGGGAGGCAGCGGGGGTGACAGAGAGAGCAGCGAAGGGGCTGAATCATTGGGCTAATGGGAAAGAAGAGCGCCCCCTGTGGGAAGGGCTGGAATAGCAGGTGGAGGCAAAGAGGCCTCGGAGCGGTCAGAGTTTTGGGACTGTCTGGCAGTGCGAAGGGAAAGGAGGGGCTGGGATTTTGACGGGAGGGGAAGGGGAGACTAACGGAGGAGAAGGAAATCAGGGGCGCCGTTTCAGATCATTGGGGGGGGGGGGCGCAGGTAAAAAAGGGAGGCTGAGGACCCTTCCCAGAGGCCAGGAGAAGATCCGCTTCCCTCCCGCCCTCTGCCCTCCTTCCGAGAGCTGCAACCTGGCCCTGGCGCCGCTGCTGCTCTGGACCTTCCCCAACCGCCGGCAACCAAGCGCCGAGCCGGGCTCCGTTTAGCCCCAGCTGAGGCAACGCAGCCTCGAAGGGAGAGGAACAGGCGAGGCTGCCCGGAGCTGCAGTCCGGAGGGGGTCGATCCGCTGCTCCCCGGAACCACTTCCTTTCCCCTTGCTCGCCTCCCATCCCCGACCCCCCAATCTCAGCAGCCCCGTCCCGCTGCCTGCCTGGCTGCCCGCTGCCGGGAAGGCCGAGTGAAGCTGTAGCCCCGCCTGGGGATACCGAGTTGGCTCTCGCTCACCCCCCGACTCCCTTCCCCTCGCCTGGGGGCTCCTCCCTCGCCTGCCCGTCTGGGGTCTCTTTGCCCGGCTACTCGGCGAGGTTCCCCACAGCCTCTGGAAACAGAGCCCCGACGTGGCCCGGGAAGGAAGAGGCAAAGAGCTGCCCGCGATCCCCGCAATTGGGCTGGGAGGAAGGCCGTCCAGGCGCCCCCAACTCCACGCCCCTCCCGTCGGGCTTCTTGGAGGGGCTCCGGGGCAGCAGGGGAAGGGCCGGGAGGGCAGGTGGGAGGCGGGAGCGGACCTCAGAGAGGCCACCCAGAGGACCAGGAGCCCGGAGAGCCAAACAAGGCAAAAAAGATATTAAAGAGGAATATTAATTAGAGAAAAGGGAGGGGAGGGAAAGGGAGAAACAAGCAAAGGCCTAAACATGAAGAATGCAAGAGAAAAAGCTCCCTGCCTGTCTTTGCATGGAATCCATCACAATCCTGCAGAGACCCAGGAATTCCTCCTCTTTACTTCTCTGATGGAAGAAAACATGTTTCGTCTGGAATCCAATTGACAGGGAGACAGATCGATTAAAAGAAATCATTACTTAGGTGTTTAATGGCATGATAGTATTTATCTGCTGATTTTTTTAGCTTTGCTGGCTTCAGATTTCAGCCTTATAAGGTAAAAGAATAATAACAGAATTGGTCAAATGACTGTCCGGTCTCTTCTTCAAAGCCTCCAGAGATGGAGCCCCCAGAGCTTCTAGAGGGAGGCCCTTCCATGGGTTAATTGTTCTCCCTGTCAGGAAATTTCTCCTTAATTCTAGATTGAATCTCTCCTGGATTAGTTTCCACCTGTTCTGCTTCTCCTGCCTTCGGGTGCTTTGGAGAAGATCTCAACCCCCTTCTGTTCCTTCCCATCCTTCTCTTCATTAGCCTAGAATATATTCTCAGTTCCTGCCATGGTTCACCATGGGATTCAGCCTCCAGATCCCCCCTCCTCTTTCTTGCTCCTCTCTGCACACTTTCTGGACTCTCAACACCTTGTTTGAATCCTGGTAACCAAAGCTGGATGTAGGATTCCAGGCCTGGTCTTATCAATATAAAGCACATAAAGCATATAGTATTGTTGAAAGAAATGTCCTCCTGGGTTCGGCTCCATGTGCGGAAAAAGACACTGAAGACATGGAGGCTGCTTGGAAAGATGGTTTTAATGGTGGACAGGACCACATGGCTTTAGTCCTGAACAGAAAAGGTGATCACATACTTCAATGTTGGTGGAGAAGAGAAGGCAGGACTGAGATGCTTAGTCCCTGGTTTTATGCCCTCTCTGGCCTTTGATCTTGATCTTGTCTTCTGATTGGTTGTCAGACTCCCATGAGGCCATGCAGGGGCAGCTCTCTAGGCTGAGTCCAGGTTTGGTTGAATTCTCAGAGTTCTCCTTTTGATCTTCGTCTATCTCAGGAATTGGCCGGCCTCCCCTTTGCTTTCCCTGCGCTGATTATTGTGGTCCTTGGATTCACATCTGGGGCTGTTTCTCTTCCCACCCAGGAGGAAGAGGTTTTTTTTAAATCTTCCCCTCCAATTTCACTCACTCCCTTTCTTTCTCTGGCTGTGGAGGTCCCAGATCCCGTCCCAGCCCTGGGCCCCAGTGAGTTTCTCTGTTTCTTTGGGAAAGATTCCATCCCCAATCAGAGCCTGCCTGAGTCCCATCATCCACTTCCCTCCCTGCCTAGGATCAGCTGAATTCCTCCATTCAGACCATAGGAAAAAGGGAGTTTGGACAGAGCCTCCAGCCACTCTCCATTCTTCCACACAGGAAGGTCACATTGACCCCTGTCAGGGTGTAAATTCAGCCCTGTTCCCCTCCTGGGGTAATTATATTTAATGAGGGATGAACCGTGGCTTTTCCCTGAAGTATACTTCATGATTAAGAAAAATAAACCGGAGATATATTCTAAGAAACACATTTTATTGTAAAGAAATGAAAAACAAAACTTACTAGCTAATGATTACATTCTTGGCAGTGGTTCTGCCTACTTTCTTGGCAGGCGAACAAAAAACAAGAAAAAAGTGTGGACATGCGTAGTTAGCTTAGTAATAAGAGTCAGATCAGTCTACCGTATGTCTTAGAGTTTAAGAACAGCTGGCAAACAAAAAAACGCAGTGACAACCCCCACCCCAAAGCCAAATCCCACTTGGTTTCCTGGACACCTCCGGTCATTACTCAGCTGAGGTCGCAGCAAGGCCAAGTTGGCTGAGAATTGGGGTGCAATGGACCACAAACACTCCACAAACCTCCCCACCTACAACAGAATCTAAGACACAGACTGTGGCCTCACACACACTCCTAAACGGTGGTTTTATGTGGCATTAGGAAAGGTCATATGGGATCAATCTCACCACACTCACCCTCTAGGGCTGATCCAGCTTTTGTCCCTGGTTGCAGATTGAAGATTGTGAATCCCACCCCTGTTTCTGTGGACCTAACACAGAAACACAGGACCTAAAAACCCAATAATCCAGGCTCACTGGAGTTATTATTTGTTCAGTTTCCACTGGAGGAATTTCCCACTAGAAAAAAGCAGGACAGATTCCCACAGATAAGAGGATGCACTCATATTTATAAATTTCTGGAAAGAAGAAGAAAATGATAACCATCAGTATATATATATCTAATAGATTATATAACCATGAATATTCATAATCAGCATGCATCAGGGTACCTTCATGTCCACCCACTTTAAACATTCCTCAAGAAATATTGTTTAAATAAAAAGAAATATATCAGTTCCATTGCCACAGTATTTTGCATAAAATGAATTAAGAAATGAGGGTATGAAGGTTGCATATCCATTAACTCTTTATTTCAATCTTGTAAACACATTCTCATTCCTCCAAGAAATTGGTTTCCTCATAATCTTCCAGACACTCTTTATTTATTTGAATGAAAATAATTGCCCAACTCACGTATGGAGAATACTTGAAGTTGAAACTCTTCTGTCTCACATTTCCACATTTCTTCTGGCTGTGAGATGTTCCTTTGTGTTCAGGTCTGGCCTCAGAAGGATAATGTAGCACTTGGGGATGAAGATGCAGCCCAGCAGACCAGCACTGGAGGCCAGGATGGAGAAGACCTGAACAGCCACCATGTATTTCCCTTTGGTGCTCAGGTAGGTGGGCACAAAAGTCACCCAGACACTGCAGAAGACCAGCATGCTGAAGGTGATCAGCTTGGCTTCGTTGAAGGCCCCAGGCAGATTCCTGGCCAGGAAAGCCACCGTGAAGCAGATGGCAGCCAGGAAGCCCATGTAGCTGAGGGTGACGTAGAACATGACAACGGCTCCTTCGTTGCATTGCAGGATGATCTCTCCAGGCTGGGAGTGGAGGTCAGAGTCAGGGAAGGGGGGAGAAACTCCCAGCCAGATGGAACAGATGATAATTTGGACAGCAGAAGAAGAAAGGACGATGGAGTTGGCCAAGCTCTTCCCCAACCATCTCTTCACCCGGTTTCCTGGTTTTGTGGCCAGGAAAGCCAGCACCACCATGATGGTTTTGGCCAAGAGAGAAGAAACGGCAACTGAGAAGATGATGCTGAAGACTGTTTGACGGAGAAGGCAGGTGGCTTTCCTTGGTTGACCAATGAAGAGAGAAGAAGACAAGAAGCAAAGCAGGAGGGAGACCAGGAGGATGTAGGAGAGGTCCCGGTTGTTGGCTTTGACAACGGGAGTTTCTCGGTATTTAATGAAGATGATTAAAACAAGGCCTGTGGTTAGGAACAAGAGTAGGGCAAAAGAGACCAGGATGATGCTCAGATGTTCTTCATAAGACAGGAAGGTTACAACTTTGGGGATACATTGGACTCTGTCCACATTTGGATATTTATCATCTGGACAATTGGTGCATTTTTCTGCATCTGAGAAACCAAAAAATCATTTTTCTTTAAAATTCTGTCCTTTTATTTTTCATTAAAACTAGCATAAGAAGGATGTAATCTTTAAAAAGTAGCTAGGTATTTGAAGTTGACGAAAGTCCTAGGGTGTTAATTATTTCTGGTGTAATGTGTAATGTAACTCATAGGAAGGTACATTATTAGAGGTTAACAGTGAGAACAATTAACCGGTGGAACAGGTGGCCTTCAGAAGCTGTGGGTGCTTCAACATTGGAGGTTTTTAAGGAGAGACTGGACACTCACTTGTCTAAAATGGTATCGGGTCTCCTGCTTGAGCTGGGGATATGATTAGAAAACCTCCAAGGAAAACCTTCCAGCTCTCTACTGATTGATTGATCTACATGACAGGCAGAATATTTGTGTAATGAGTCCCCCTCCCATAACTATCCACAGCACCACGTTATGGACCAGTGACACCTTCTCAGCGATCCTCAAGGGGAGAATCCAATATACAATGAATTGCAAGGTCTTTCAGAAGGTGGACCTAAAGCAATTCATCAAGTTTCAAAGAATTCAGATCTTCCTAGAAAGGTGAACTTAGCAGCACATATCCAGACAAAAAAGCAGGGTGTAGGACTGGAGGAAAGGTTACATACAGACATGCGCAGCACACTGCCATGATCTCAGTAGCTGGTTATCTCAGATTCCTATGAAGGTTACCTCAGATTCCTATGAATTAGGAATCTCAGATTCCTAATTAAGCAGTGCCAGACATCATCTAGATATGTAAGACTCTATCCTGGCTGGGATGTTCTTAGAGATTGACAAGGAGAATGCACCAATAAGATGCTGTTGCTATATGCTCTTTGCTTTGCTTGTGAAAACTGTATAAAAAGAATAAACTCTGCAAGAGGCAGAAAGAGAATTTGGAATGAACCCTGTGATGTCTGGACTCTGAATCCATCAGCAGGGGAGATGTTTCCTCTGTTGCTAGTAAAGGTTGCCCAGTCGGCCACCCTCTCCTCCCATCTCCTCCCAGCCCCTCCTTCAAAGTCTTTTTGATTTGCTTCCTTTTAGATAAGAAATTGTGCAGGTTAAAAAAAAGGTGAGCTTGTGTCTTTTAACTTGCAGTTTCATGAAAATGTTCTGGATGGATCCAGTTCCACAAAGCCTCCCATTTTCCTCAGTGTGACCCACCTTCCTGAGTGGAGAAGGTCCCCTCCGGACAAGGAACGCAGTCGTAGCAGCAAACTGGCTCTCCTTCTCGAGCCCTCTTGACAAATCCAGGATGACAACTTTCCACACATTTGGACTGAGGCAGAGACTAATCAGAAAAGCAAGGAATGCCAAAGAAAATGTGTTAGTAGTCAACATTCATGAAAATAGAGATAAACACTGACATTAGCCAAATAGCCTCTGGTCTTCATGTAAGTAAATATGAAATATTTGACTTCTTCTAAGAAGATGCAGGAGGTATAACTAACTACTGGCAGATTCTTAACGTAGTTCCTCCCTTTTGCTTTTGGCATTTAACATTACAATAAAGTACTTTTCTACTAATAAAGTCAGGAGGGATGGAATTGAAAAAAGATGTACGTATGATGATATATTCATATTAAAACTGAGAATAAAATTTATTGTAAAAGATTTAGGAAACATTTATTCCATTAGATTTTTATTATGAAATTAATGTGATGAAAAAAGAAACTTCTGACCAGTAAGATCCTGAAAGATTTCCATAAAACATGGCAAAGCCCCTCCACTTAGGTCCCGTCTGTTGAAGAACTTCCATTAGATGACACCAACTGGCATGGAAGGCCAACCACCCTGGAGACTGTAGGCTTTGCCCACTTGAAATGGGACCTCAGGCTTTGGAAAACAGAGAAAGGACACCAACATTTCTCCCACCTTATTGAGCAACTTTAGCTGTGAAAGAGCATCTTGTTCGATAGAAAGTCTCTGTCTTTCAAAATACGCCAGAATCTCTTTCCTGGGATCCTCCTTGGGGAGAACCAATAAGCTCTTAATGCTCAGATCTGCTGTTATCTCTCCATTTTGGTCCAAGTACAGTTTTCTCTCAGAAATATTCCAAAATTCATTCTTCTTCAGAAATGGATGAAACTAGAATAGGAAAATCCAGGAATTTGAAAAACAGAAAACTTTGTTTCTTATCCCATATTGAATCTTTCTTCTACAATTTTCTAATCTCCAAATATGGTTAAATAGGATACAAAATATCTTAATTAGTTTGAAAAAGTTTGAGAAAAAAATGTCAATCATATACTGACAAAATATAGAGAAAATATAATTGACACAGTTGGTCAATTATAGGGAACATTCCAGAGCAGATGACAAATAAAATGAACATAGAAAAAAAGATGATCCATAAACCTTTTGAAAACAACAGGTAGATTCCCAGAAAGCATGGGTTGATCAAGAAGAAACCTGTCAGGCTAATCTTCTCCCTGGTCATCCTGATGGAAAACATCTCCAGATGTTCTAATTCTAATTAATTGTGATGTGACATTAACAAAATTTTGCATATCTGAAAGAACAAATCTCCCACCAACACTTTTCTCAGCTTGAAAAGTTAGTGAGGATCCTTTCTGAGTTTCTTTCTCTCCCATTATGCAGCTGCAGGATTCTCCCCTCTTCTCTGATCCTTCCCTAGGCAGCCTCTCTTCCCCTCATCCCAAAAGTCATTCACAAATATCATAACACTTCCTAAGTAGATTATGGGAACTCTGGTGATAGAATTGGATTTCAGTAAAGGACTCACAAACAATTTTTGTGATGTGATTTGAAACCTGAGGGTTGGTATGAAATTGGATAAAAACTGTCTTCAAAATGAAACTCAAATAATGTTTAACCCTTTTTAATCTTTCCATAACACCTGAATGTGATGGATAACAATTTGCCATTGGTCATCAATTTTTCTATGTTGTCATTAATATGGTCATTAATACTATCTTAAAGTAACCAAATTTGATGTGATTTAAAGAATATAAAGTCACGACTTCCGGTGGCACTGGCGGCATTGAAGGACGCTCCCTAGGGAACGCCAGCCCCGTGATTGAGTATCAAGCTGTTAGAACAGCATAAATCAGCTGTCTAGCGGCTTGAAAACTCCCCCCTCGGGAAAAGAGGGGACTTACTTGAGGAGACAGAAGAAATTATGGAACAAAGACAAACCCGAGCGGCTACTAAACGTAAAGAGCAAGAATTAAAGATGCAACAAGCCCAGACAATAATCTAAGATATTACAAATATAAATACAGAAGCTGTGGGGGGAGCAAGACCAAAGAAGAAATCCCAGCAAGATTTTCAGGTTGCTCTTAAAAAGCTTCAGGGGGCTGAAAATGACAATTAAATTTTTAACCTGGAATGTTAATGGTTTAAACTCACTACAAAAAAAGGAAAAAAAATATTTCACTCTCTGAAAAAATTTAAAAACGATGTAATTTGTCTACAAGAAACACATATTAGAACACAGGATCAGAAATATTTGACGAATGCAAGACTGGGACTACATTTTGTGGCATCTGCTCCGGAGAAGAAAAATGGTATAGTTATATACTTAAGAAAAGATCTAAAGGCTGAATTAATTGAAGCAGATCCTCAAGGAAGATATATTGCAATTGAACTATTAATAGAAGGAAAGAAAATACTTTTAACAGGAGTATATGCTCCCAATCAATAACAAGAAAATTTTTACAAGTTGCTTCATACCAAATTAAAACAATGGGATTATAGATCGTGTATATTATTGGGTGATTGGAATGGAGTATTGGACACCATGAAGGACAAGAAGGGACTTTTGCAAAATATTCAAACACGAGCAAGATTGCCTAAATCTTTCTTTGATATGATGGATGATATGGAATTGAGAGACATTTGGCGAGAACAGAATGTTAAACAACGGGACTTTTACATTTTTTTCCGATAGGCATCAATCTTTTTCTAGAATTGATTTCATATTAATTACAAATGATTTCCTTTCTAGGGTGAAGAAGACGAAGATATGCCCAAGAACTCTAACAGACCATAGTCCAGTTTGGATGGAACTGGAATATGGAGAGGGATCTAGAAGGTCTTGGAGGTTAAATGAAAATCTATTTAGATACGAGAGAAATGTTATAGAATGCAAACAATTATTGAAAGAATATTTTGCTTTTAACATGCATAAGGGAATGTCTATGGAAATGGTTTGGGACGCAAGTAAAGCATATATGAGAGGTGTTTTGATAAATGTGAATAACCGATATAGATGCAGACGGTGGGGAAAATAAAGGGAATTAGAAGAGGAGATAAAAAAGAAAGAGCACGGCCTTATATCTAATAAAGATGATAAGAAGACAAAAGAAGCAATTACTTTACTGCGAGGGCAATTCAAAATGTTGATGTCAGATCAAGTAGCCACTAATCTGCTATATGCTAAACATAATACTTTTTGTAATGCAAATAAACCAGGCAGATTAGCATACATGTTAAGGAAAAAACAAAAGTCTCGTACTATAGAGAAAATAGAATACAAAGGTAAAGAAGTCTATCAACAGGATATGATTAAAAAGGCTTTTTTAGAATTCTATATGAAACTCTACGCTGCTGATAAAATGCAAGGTTTAGATATAGATAGATATCTGGAGAAAGAGAAAATCCCTATAGTGACAGATGAGCAAAGGGAAAGACTGAATCAACCGATAACCACGGAGGAAATTATCTTGGTAATTAAGCAGTTAAAAATTGGGAAGGCGCCTGGTACAGATGGATTGACAGTAGTTTATTATAAAAATTTACAATTAGAAATGGTAGAACATCTTAAGGAATTATTTAATAAAATTCAATAGGAAGGAATAGTACCACCATCATGGAGAACAGCCTTTATTTCACTGATTCCGAAAGAAGATCAGGATCACACTCAGCCAAAAAACTATAGGCCCATATCATTACTTAATACAGATTACAAAATATTTACTAAAATACTCGCAAATAGACTGATGTCAGTTATACAACAAATGATTCACAACGATCAGTCTGGTTTTATACATGGGAGACAAATGAAAAGTAATGTAAGACAAATTGTTAATATATTGGAATATTTGGGGAAGAATAACCAAGTCCCCGCAGTGCTTATATTCTTGGACACGGAGAAAGTATTTGATCGAGTGAATTGGCAATTTCTAAGGAAAATAATACAAAGGATGCAGATTGGAGAGTACTTCACACAATCTATCAAGGCAATATACCAGAAACAAACAGAACAAATTTTAGTTAATGGTAGTCTAATAGAATCCTTTAAAATCGAAAAAGGAACAAGACAGGGGTGTCCCCTGTCTCCGTTATTGTTTATTTTAACTTTGGAGTTATTGTTGAGTAGAATACGTGGGTCAGATGATCTACAGAGAATTAAGATTAGGCATTATGAATACAGAGTACGAGCATTTGTGGACTACTTGGTTGTAACTTTAACCCAACCGGGGAAATCAGCTATAGGTTTAATGAATATAATTAATCAATATGGTAAAGTATCTGGGTTTAAAATAAATCTAGGGAAAACGAAGATGATAGTTAAAAATATGACTATAAATCAAAAAGAAGAATTAGAAAGAGCAATAGGATGTGAGATAGTAAAAAAGGTTAAATATTTAGGAGTTTATATTATAACCTCAAATGGGAAATTATATAAGTATAATTATGAATCATTATGGCATAAAATACAGACAGAGATGAATAAATATAATATAATTTGGATAATTTGGTAAAACAAATTAGGGACCAGAGTCAAATGCATATAAAAAGGTTGTATAATATACTTCTATCAGTATATTATACAACCTTTTTATATGCATTTGACTCTGGTCCCTAATTTGTTTTACCAAATTATCTGAACAGATTCTGAAACAGAGTTAGTTAAAGACTGTATGATAAAATGGGCACAAAACTTTGAAGAACCAATAATGATGGAAATATGGGAAAAGATTTGGGTAAGAAATGTAAAATTTACGCAAGCTCAAAACTTGAGAGAGAATTTCTATAAGATTTTTTATAGATGGCATTTAGACCCTAAAAAGTTAGCTTGTATGTATCCAAATTTACAATCTAAATGCTGGAGATGTGATTGTGCTGACACTACGTATTATCATATATGGTGGACTTGTAAAAAAGTTAAAGCATTTTGGATAAAAATGTGGATTATTCAAAATATTCTTAAAAAGAGGATAAAGTTCACTCCCCAGTTGTTTTTTGTCAGGGGAAGATTTCACCCTGAACTAAATGAGGTCTAGGAGTCGTGGCTTTTCCAAACAGGCATATTCTTCAAGAAGCGAAAAAATAAATAAAACCCGAAAATATGTTCTAATTAAAAACAAGCTTTAATACAAAAATAAGAAAATAGAAAATAAACAAATCTATCTAATTGTTACATTTTGGCAGAAGCAGTTTGTCTCCCAGCTTCCTGGCAGACGGACAAAGATCAAAAGGAAAGAAGTCTCTGGAATGTGTGATGTATAATTGGTTGCGCAATAAATCATTGTCAGATAAGGCTTATGACCTGCGCAGTAACTCTTTCAGTTCAGCTAGCAAACCAATTAACGCAGTGACACCCCTTCTTTTGCTAGTTGGGCCGATGTCATCAAATCATCATATAAGGCACATCTTCTTTCGCAGATACTCGTGTTGAACTGCTGCAAGTGGTTTGTTAAGCATGTCTGCAATCTGATCATGTGTAGAAACATATTGCAATTTAACAAAACCTTTCTTAACTAATTGCTTTGTGTTTTGATAACGAATGTCAATGTGTCTGGACCTAGAACCTGTAAAATGTGACTCAGAAATATAAACCACCGATACATTATCTTCCATCATGGTGATTGGTCGAATCGGACGTGTCCAGATTACTGTGATCAAAGCATCAAACCACGTTAGAGAATTACAAGCATCTGAAACACAAGCATATTCAGCTTCAGTAGATGAACATGAAACAAAACTCTGTTTTCTCACTTGCCAGTAAACAGGACATCCATTCAGGAACATCATGTAACCAGAAGTGCTTTTGCGTGATTTCTTATCACTTGCCCAATCAGAATCAGCATTACAACATAACTTTGGATGATCAGTGTGTGTTGGTTCTAGCAATAACTTCATGTGTTTAGTGTGCTTCAGGTATTTCAATAACTTTTTAATGCATGCCCAATGAAATTGTGTTGCCTTACCTACATGTCATGATAAAAGATTAACACTAAGTGCAATGTCGGGTCTGGTCCAACTACTAATGTATAATAGTGAACCAATGACTGAACGATAAAGTGTTTGATCCTCGAACTCAGGACTTGGTTCATGTATTAAGTTGTGAAAATCTGTTTGCATGGGTGTCTTTGTTGTGTTAGCATCTTTCATGTTGCAATGATGCAAAATGTGGTCAATTTTCTCTTCTTGTGAAAGACTAAACCCCTTCTGTGTCTTTTCAATCTGGACACCTAAATAAGTGCTAATGTGTCCTAAAGATTTCAGTGTGAAGTATCTCTGCAAACTTTTGGCAAAAATCTCACTCATTTTCTTATTTGGACCAATGTAAACAATATCATCAACGTAAACAAGAATGATCTCATATGCATTGTTAGATCTTTTTGTGAACACGCATTCATCAGTTTCGGACTTAATAAAGCCCATTGAATTTAGTTTGTCAGTAAGACATAAATACCACATTAAACCTGACTGTTTCAGACCATAAAGACTTTTCTTCAGGAACCAGGTATCTCCTTCTTGCTTTCGGAATCCTGGAGGGCTTCTCACGTAGATCTCTTCATCTAGATCTGCATGTAGATAAGCTGTGTCCATATCAAATTGGAAAACTTCTAAACCAAGAATAGTTGCAGTGGTTAAAGCAATTTTTACACTTTCAGTTCTGACTGTGGTGAGTAAGTGTTTGTGTAGTCCTCAGGATAACGTTGAGCGAAACCCTGAGCTACAAGTCTGGCTTTGTATAAAGACTCACCATTCGGTTTCTTCTTGATTCTGTAGACCTATCGAGTGCCAATGACTTTCTTGTTTGCTGGAGGTTTTGCAGGTGTGAATACATTAAGTTTCTTTAAACTGTCCATTTCATCCTGCATTGCATCATACCATTTGTCTTGCTCTGAATCAGGAAGCTGTTTGATTTGTGTGTATGTCTCAGGAGGAAGAGTAACGTTGCAAATCAAAGGCAATGGTGTTTTTGTCAGTTGCCACGAATATCGTTGTGGAGGGATTCCTTTTGTGACCCTCTTGGAACATCTCGGAACAACAGTCCAGTCTTCTTCTTCTTCTTCGTCCTCATCCTCACGTTCGTCGCTAGCATCAGCATCCGCGGCTTGCGAAGACAGAACATCAGGTTGTGAAGAACTGGTAGAAGGAATATCTGCCTGTGAATTGTTATCAGGCTGCATGGCATCTTCAACACCATCTCTAGGAAAATAAACTCCAGGATCATTGGAATGAATCCTGGACCAGTCAATATCTTCCTCAAAATTAGCAGATTGTGAAATGACAATCACATGTTTAGGATCAATGAATTTGCACCATTTTGAGTTATCATCAATACCCATAAATCTCAGTCTCTTTGCCACTGGACCTCCCTTTCTTCTTTGGGTTAAGGGAGTGTTCACCATAGCGTATGAACCAAAAAAGGGAGGTTCTTGAGATCAGGCTTGTAGCCATACAGCATGTAGAAAGGAGTTTGATTGATTACACTGCTCCAAGTACGGTTGAAAATGTAATTTGCATATTTGATTGCTTCACCCCAGTATATGCTACCGAGATTGGCATCTTCTAGAATACAACGCATCATGGTTTGTAGAACCACTTGTCTTCTTTCTACAACTCCATTATGAGCCGGTGTATATGGAGCGGATGTCTGATGAAGAATTCCATTCTTACGCATCCAGTCCTGGAAACGCTGAGACATGAATTCTGCACCACGGTCACTCTGGATTCTGGCGATGCGAACTTGGTATTGTGTAGAAACAAATGCTGCAAAGTCTTTAAAGATCTGAAAGGTCTCAGATTTCTCTCTCATAGGATATACAAATCCATATCTAGAATGATTATCTACAATTGTTAAAAAATACTTTCTGCCACCAAGGGTTGGTGGGAAAGGACCCACTATGTCAGTGTGTACCAAATCAAAAATGCGTGTTGACCGGCGTGTAGCGTGTTTGGGAATTGCAGCTGCTTTGGATTTAGCTTTCCTGCAAACTGCACAATCCAAAAACACCTTACACCCCTTTAGATCCAAACCTTTTGCGAACTCCGGCATCTTTCTAAGAACACAGAAACTGGTGTGTCCCAATCTTCTATGCCACTTGTGGATACACCTGGAATGCGAAGGTTTACCAGTTAGTGAATTCTCAACATTAACAGTTTCATGAGGAACCTCAGGCTTGGTCTGAGCAACCTGCTTCTGTTTTCTCTTTTTGTTTGTTTTAGGAGCCTTTGGAACAGTAATGGGTTCTCTCTCTGAACCAACTCTCTCTGGGCCCGTGCTGTCCCTTTTTGGGGTTTGCATATTTGCCTGTGCTTGCCCTTTAGGCTTTGGCTTTAAATAATAAACGCCACCAATCAGCATGGTTTCAGCAACAATATCTCCATCTTTAACTATGTAATTTGCTTTTTCGAGGTGGTGAACCTGGAACTTTAACTCTCTAGACAAGTGACTTTGACTAAGCAAATTACTGGTTACTGAAGGTATGTAATAAACATCAGGGATGAATGTATCGAGCTCTTCAATGTAAAGAGTTCCTTTTCCCATGACCTTGCAAGTGTGGTTGGAAAAAGTGTACAGTTCTTGATATTCGGGCTCTGGCTCGCCCATCTCTGTGAAATGTTCCTTTCTGTGGGTAACGTGTACAGCTGCTCCACTATCTAAAGTCCACAAAAGATGTCTGTCGTACTTTGGATCAGATTGTGGAACGTTGGTTATGGCCAATGTTGCGAGTGAAGCTTGTGGATCACGCCTTGGACCACGACGACCTTGTCTTCTGCCTCTACCTCTGCCTTTGGAGTCTGTTCCTCTGGGCTGGTATGTGACGGGAGCTGGAACTCGTTGGGGACAATCCCGGGTGTCATGTTCCACACGGTTACAGTTGTAACATTTTGGCATCCTTGGAGCGTAGCCTCTTTCTCGGAAGGGACATCTAGCTGGAGCCTTTGACGCTGGGGGTCGTTGCAGATGTGGCGTAGCTAATTTGATAGCTTCCTCCTCCACTAAAAGTCTGCAGACATGGTTAACTGTGCGTTGAGCAATTGGCACATAGTTAATCTTTTCAATGGCATCTTTCCATTCATAATTCAATGAGTTAATGATGATGCTAATCATTTGGATATCATCAATTACATGGCCACTTTCTCTCAATTCATTTCTCATTCTTTTCAGTTTGGTCAAATGTCCACCAATTCATTCACCAGGTTTCAACTTCGAACCATGGAACTCAGACATGAGCAATCATGAAGATTCAATTGAAATGGGCCTGTAGCAATCTTCCAAAATAGCCCAAATTTGTTGGGCTGTTGCATCAGGTGGAAAAGTAACCTGCAGTTCAGTGTCCATGGACATGAGCAAAGTTGTGCATGCCCTAGTCTCTAGGTCTCTCATTGCAGGAGTCCACGGTTGTGCAGAAGGATTAAAAACCATACAGTGGGTACCTTCTCTGTGAAGCAAGAGTGCGATCTCACTGACCCAGGCTTTATAATTCTCTCCTGACTCCTTTAATTTTGACTCACCAGTAAAGGAGTGACAGAAAATGCCTGCTGAGGGATATGCATTTGAAAAACTTGCTGTGCAGGTTTTAAAGCTGGTTGTTGAACCAGGGGGCGCTGTAATTGCACCATTGGTCTTTGTGTGGCAACATTAAATTGATTTGCTTGAGGGGGTGGCATTTGCCTTTGGCTTTGCCTTGTTCCATCTAGGGAAAATCCAACACCACCAGGGGGAGTTGAAGACTTAACCCTTGGAGGCCTTTGTATTGCATCTTTATCATCTGAACGACTTATAGATAGATTTGTCCAGGTTTGCTGCAATTCATTTAACTGTTGCTCTAATAAATTATTTCCGCCACGAGATGGCAGTGCAGCTTCACTTCTTGGCTGCACCAGACCTTTGTACATGGCAGAAGAAGTAGAACAAAGGAGATCACGTGACCTCGGTGATGTGTACATATCTCTCTGTTCTGATTCGCCTAAGGCAATGTCCTCTAGGGGGTGTGTCTTAGGTTGTTTAGAAGAAGGCAAGATGGCGTCCTCAGACATTTTGGAAGTGGGGAAACCCCTCCTACTTGCCTCTAATCTTTCATAGTGTTTTTTAGCTTCTAGGACCTGTTTTTCAAAGAATTCTATCCGATCACGATAGCTTTTCATATCTTCCCCAGGGCCTGAGAAGGATTCATAAGTTTTACTTTCTGTGGCGGGGGGGTGTTTTTCCTCTGCCGGCAGTTGCCGTGAGGGCTTTGGCCAGACATCAATCATTTCAAAATCTCCAAAAGTTTGGGAGTGAATTTGCTCTGGCAACGTGGAACGTTTTGGCTTTGCCCCGAGCATGTCATAATCTCTTGGAGATATTTGGGAACGTGCATAATCAGAAGGGAGTTTTACTGACCTCAGTCCGTAGATTTCACCTCCTGTAGCTTCTTCCCCCACAGCAGGGTCTTCATCCAGTCCGGTTACTGGAGTTTGGGAACTTGAAAGCCAGCGTGAAAAGTATTGCATTTCTGTGTCAGAAGAAATGGATCCCTCCGAGCGTGTTTCATATCTGTCTTTTTTCTTTTTCTTCCTTGGCATGGCTAGAAAGTTGATTTTTAAGCATACCTCAGTAGCCGGATCATTCTTTCTAATTAGCCTGGTCGCTTATCTCTTAAAGATAGCTTGGAAGGAAACAGCCATAAATTATAAACCATCCTTCTGCTGCCATTAATTGTCAGGGGAAGATTTCATCCTGAACTAAATGAGGTCTAGGAGTCGTAGCTTTTCCAAACAGGCATATTCTTCAAGAAGCGAAAAAATAAATAAAACCCGAAAATATGTTCTAATTAAAAACAAGCTTTAATACAAAAATAAGAAAATAGAAAATAAACAAATCTATCTAATTGTTACATTTTGGCAGAAGCAGTTTGTCTCCCAGCTTCCTGGCAGATGGACAAAGATCAAAAGGAAAGAATTCTCTGGAATGTGTGATGTATATAAACATGTTAAGCATACGCAATAAATCATTGTCAGATAAGGCTTATGACCTGCGCAGTAACTCTTTCAGTTTAGCTAGCAAACCAATTAACGCAGTAACATTTTTGTTAGGGATAATTACAGACTGTACAGTTATAGAGACGAATTTGATTCTGAATCTTACAATGGCAGCGCAAGATTGCTGGTGGCGCAGTACTGGAAGAAGGAAGAGTTGCCTACTACTCAAGAATGGACATTAAAAGTAGTAAATTTAGCAGAGATGGCCAAAATCTGAAGGACCATTCAGATGAGAAATACAAGTTGGAATGGAGAAGATGGATTGACTATATTCAAAACAAATATCGGACTAAGAAATTTCAATTAGCTTTACAAGGAATGTTCAATTTACCTAAAGTTAGCTTAATAAAAGGAGAGTTAAAGCACAAGAGGAGGCAAGATGTTAAAGTTAGTTAGCTTATGTTAGCATATGATTGTTAAATGTTTATACCGTGTATTTTGCTCTGGAAGGTTGGGGGGAGGGAGGGTTGGAGGGGAGGTGGGATCGGGGTGGAGGGAGTGGAGGGGAAGGGGAATATTTGTAAAATCTATTAAAACTCTTTAATAAAAAAAAAAGAATATAAAGTCTTTCAACTTAGGAGCCTTATTTGAAACTTCATTTAAAAAGTTTTCCAAAACTTATATTTTACCTTTTGGAATAAAATAAAATTTTATAAAGGCATATCAAGTTTCCTGAAACAATATTTATGATTAGCACAAAGTAGAAAAATATCTGATTTTAGCTACTAGGACTTGACTAACAATATAGTCTCATATAAGAAGATTAATGATGGACTAGAAGAAAGATGGGGGATACCAAATTTGATATGTATGCTTGTGAAAATGATCTCAAAATCGTAGTTAACTGGAAACAGAATCTGAGTCAGCCGGGAGATGTTCATGGAAAGAAGGCAAATGCAGCCGTAAGAATCTCAGGAAGTGAATGTTCTGGTGTGGGGAGACCCCAACTCAAGGACCAGGTCCCCTTGCAGGCATCACACGTGGGGGAGAATTTGTACAAAATCTACTTGAACTTCAGGGAAAGACAATGAAGCCAAGGAAGAGATCAAAGGAGTTGCTCTTAGCCTTGAGAAAATACAACAAGGAGAAGAGCTGAAGATCAGGAGGAGACTGGGAGCCCCTTTTCCAACTAACACAATCTCTCGGTTGGAGAAGGGAAGATACAGCCTGTGATGGGATTCAGATGGTCCAGCCCAGTTCAGGCGAATGAGTTGTAAAAATGCTGCCTGGCCACGTCTCTCCCCACCACTACTTGCCTCGCACGCCTTGGCTGGGGCCTTAGAGTCAAAGCTGCAGCTACTCTTTGGCTCCCTTGCCTCGACCACATGGCCACACAGCCCAGCCTGTTTGCCTATCTTTGCCGTGGCCTCCTGCTTGTCTTGGTCTGCTCCCGAATGCCCACCTCAGGCTGCTCCCGACCACTCCAGCAGCGGCCATTCTTCACCTTTTTCCTCTTTCCTTTCCTTTCTCTTTTCCTTTTTCCTTCCCTTCCCATTCCCTCCGTTTTTCATCCTTTCCTTCTTTCCCATTTCCTTTCCTTTCCCTCCCCCTCCCCTCCCTCCCTCCCTCCGTCCCTGGGGGTCAGGGGACCCCTTTCCTCCTTGACCCCCTCCCCAACATCTGCTCTGATGGCAATTATGGCTAAAAGGCCTTTGGAAGCTGGGGCTACCCCCTCCCCCTCCCCATTGCAAAAACTCCTCTTGCTGCAGAATTGGGATCTTTCAGATCTTCTCCTGCCCCCCCCCCTCTTCCCCCCCTGCACAGTCTCAGTTGCTGCTTGGAGTGGGGGAGATTTCTGGTTTTGCAGAGCTGAGAGGAAAAGGGGAAGGGTGAACAGGCCCTCCAAGGCTGCCCACCCCTTTGCCTTTCTGCAACCAAATTCTACCCCCAAACAGAGGACCCCCCCCCCCAAATACTGCAGGGAAGAGCAGGATGGGCCCATAACTGGGCAGCATGTTGGTGGAGAGGCTGCAGCAGCTCCGTGTTGACCGGAGGGAGGGAGGAAAGTTCGGCCAGGTCCAACCAGAGAGGGGGGGGGGATTGACCAGCTCAGCCAACAGATTTCAATCGTCCCTCCTGGCTCACCCGAGCCACTCAATTTTCCCCCTGTCCAGAGGCGCCTCGGGCTAAAAGCCCCTCAGTGGACACCCCACGCACATGCCCCCCAACGCAGAGTTCAGAATGACGCTTCTCCCAAAGAAGTTCTGGGGAACCCACCCACCCCCTGCTGCCCCTTCCAGAGCCCAGAAAACTCCCAGGGAAATCAGCACTGCCTCGCTCTCAGGAGTGGGGGAGAGAATGGATGGGAGGAAAGAAAAACTTGGGGAAGAATGAGGCGAGGCGCAGAGCTGGTTGGAAGAATGTGTGCATGTGTGTGTGTGTGTGTGTAAAATGGGTGGTTTCATCCAAAGGAGTTTTGGTTTCAGGTGGATCTCCTAGCTTTTGAAGGAGGAAAGGAAGGGGTAGAAAGAAAGAAAGAAAGAGAGAGACGAAAGAAAAGGAAAAGAAAAGGAGAGAGAGAAAGAAAGAGGGAGTTATGGAAGGAAGGGAAAGAAAGAAAGAGAGGGAGGGAGGAGGAAGTGAATGAGATAAAGTTGGATGGATGGGTCAATAGATACATGGAGGGAGGGAGGGAAAGAGAGAAAATGAGAGGAAGGAAGGGCACAAACCATGGCTTCAGAGGACTCTTTCAAACAGCAGCGGGCGACTACGAGCCACCACATGTTCATTGGACCCGTGCCCCTCCTGGCTTGTACTGGCACCTGGGAGGTTACACGAGACTGGCTCTTGGTGCTAGTGAACACTTCATTGGGCGAGGGGCTCTTACCAGCCGCCTTGAAAGAGGCGGTTGTGAGACCCTTACTCAAGAAGCCTTCCCTGGACCCAACGGAGCTAGCCAATTATCGTCCTGTCTCCAACCTTCCTTTTCTAGCGAAGGTTGTAGAGAGTGTGGTGGCCCAACAGTTCCCACATCACCTGGAGGAGAATGATTATCTAGACCTGCGCCAGTCCGGCTTCCGACCCGGACACAGCACAGAGATGGCCTTGGTCGCGTTGGTAGATGATCTCTGGAGGGCCAGGGATAGGGGTTGTTCAACCAGCTAATTCCAACACTGGCCATTGGGGGCGAACAACTGGCCCCCATGGAACGGGCGCGCAATTTGGGCGTCCTCCTGGATGCCCGGCTGTCCATGGATGACCATGTGGCAGCCGTGGCGAGGGGGGCATTCCACCAGGTTCGCCTGGTGCGCCAATTGCGCCCCCTATTGGACCGGGATGCCCTTCGCACAGTCACTCACGCGCTGGTGACGTCCCGCCTAGACTACTGTAATGCTCTGTACATGGGGCTCCCCTTGAGATGCACTCGAAGACTGCAGTTGGTCCAGAATCACCCTGCGCGGGTGATTATGGGAAGTACAAGATACTCCCATATAACACCTCTCCTGCGCGAGCTGCACTGGCTCCCTGTGGTTTTTCGGGTGCGTTTCAAGGTGTTGATTACCATCTTCAAAGCGCTCCATGGCACAGGACCTAGTTACCTGCGGGATCGCATCCTGCCCCATACATCCCTACAACTAATTCACTCGCACAGAGAGGGACTTCTCTGGGTGCCGTCCACTAAGCAGTGCCAGAGGGCGGCGCCCAGGAGTAGGGCCTTCTCTGTGATGGGCCCAGCCCTCTGGAATGACCTCCCCCCAGATATTAGGATTACCACCGACCTCCGCTCCTTCCGTTCAAAACTCAAGACCCACCTTTTTCAATTAGCAGGCCTGGCTCAACCGTAGTTCCATTTTACTCCTCCTGGCAATTTTTTAAATTTGTAATCTCCATGGGGTATTTAATTTTAACTTATTTTAATAATTCTATGTTATAATAATGATGTATTGTGTTTTTTATACCTCCTCCGCACAATGTGTAATTTTATATTATGTGTTTTATTTATTGTACGCCGCCCCGAGTCCCTTTGTGGAGAGGGAGCGGCTAACAAATTTAATAAATAAAAAAAAAATAGCACAACAATGTTTGAAAGGGCTGGAAGGGATCTTGGAGGTCATTTTCTAGTCCAACCCCTGCTCTATTAGAGTTAGAAGGGACCTTGGAAGCCATGTAGTCCAACCCCCTGCTCCAGCAGGAGACCTTATATCCTCTGGATTATTTTGGTGCCTCTAACAGAGAGGAAAATTGCCAGAAAAGGGAAGGAGTTTACTAGGACAAGGCTGCCATGCAGAGGAAGGCAGAGACAGTCCTTGACTTATGAAAATTGAGCCCAAAATTTTGGTTGCAAAGCAAGAGCATTGTTAAGTGAGTTTCACCACATTTTACTCAATCCATGACATCTCCTGGCTCTAACAGTCATGTGCAGGCTAGGGAAGAATATCTGAAGGCCTGTGTAATGTTTGATTGTGCAGAGGTGATAGTTAAATGTGTGCCAGAAAGTGGACTCTGGGTGTGTTTTTCCAAACGCAATGAGGGCTGCGGGGGCAAAAAAGGTCCATTTTGTGCTCATTACTGCCCTCCCCAGCCCCCAGGAGCTCTCTGAAAGCCTCCCTAAGGGTATGCACGGCCATTTTGGTGAAGGGGGCGTGGCTTCGGGAGGCAAAAAATGCTGTATTCAATGTATAAGACGCACCCAGATTTTCCGCCTCTTTTTTGAGGGAAAAAGGTGGGTTTTATATTCTGAAAAATATGGTAACTGTTGTGCTCTTGTTGCTCTAGCCCCACCTAGTGGCTGAGGGCTGATAAGCCTCACTATAAGGTCTGAAGCCAGACTCCCTTTTCTGTCAGCCTTTGGAGAAGATGGAAGCAGCCGTTGTGACCGAGACCCCTGGTCATCCGGAGATGGCCTCCCTCCCTCACACGGAGCATCGCTGGGGAGGTTCCACCTGCTTCTTTGCTGGCTGTTAGTGAATGCTGCCTATCTCGTCTTTCTATTTGATTTCCACTCTTTGCATCTCCTCAGTTTCACCTGCCCTCTTCTCCCAATAAAAGATCCAGATCCACTCCAGGCTCCCTTTCATTGGAGGAGAATAGGGGGGCTTAGCTGCCTGTCCGGCCTGGCCTGTTAATTTTAACTTATTTTAAATGTATTGTCTTTTAAATTTGGTTTTTTTTTTTTTGGATATGGATTTAATTTTTTTTTAAACTTTGGGGATGTGTGTTTTTTAATGTTGTACGCCGCCCTGAGTCCTTTTGGAGAAGGGCGGCATATAAATCCAAACAAAACAAAACAAAACAAAGCAAAACAAACAAACGTGCAATGGGGACGGAAGAAAGGTGGAATTCCACCAGGCTAATCACAAACCCACAAATACAGGAATTTATTTTGAAAAGAATAAAACATTTTCCAATTAGCAGTGCTAAATATAAAAATGCCATGGTATCTACTCTTTGGAACCATTAATTCCCTGAGTAGTTAAATTGGCCAGATCTGTTGAGATGGTTCCCCTCCTTCTCCTCTGGATTCCTCCTCCAAAGGATCTAAGATTAATGGATCCATATCGGGACCCCCTTACCTGCCATGGCTGCAGCCTTGGAGACCCCAAGATCTTTTCACCCTCCTTCCTTCCCCTCCTCGATCTGGAGGAATAGGCAGCATTCAGGGCCTGGGCCAGAGTCTTCATGAGACTGTAATGATTGTAGCTATTTTGGACCCATTTTCTGTCTCTTTTCCCCTGGGTCTCCAGTGGGGCTTTCTGGGTGCATCTTCTGCGGCCTTTGACAGAAAAGACATTCTTTGAAAGAGAACAATGAAAATAATGATCTTGAAACTTTACTTCCACAAAGAAATGGGGTTTAAAGGCAGAATCTTTTGTCCTTACTTTTCCCAGATAGCCAAAGTTCCAAAGACTATGGATGTATTTGAGAAGTCTGTGCTTCCATAATTGATATGCTACAAAACTTGTGAGGATCCAGACTTTCCCCTCAATGGGTCCTGGGAGACGCATAAGGGTTAAATGGAAAGGAAGAATTCTCACCCAAATGAAATTAAATTCTATGAAGTGAACAAAGACATTGACTTGTCTCCACTTAGAGAGGGAATCCCTGAGGGCTGCTGTATGTCCAGTTGTTGAGAACAGTTGTGATATAACCACACAAATTCCATTCCTGACAAGCACAGGAGTAAAAGTCCTCATGAAATTCTCTCCCTTTTCTGTGTCTGAAGCAAAGAGGCCAATCAGGGTCCATCTGAAGTGGAGGAGCAGCTGGACAATTGCTGGGTACTGGATTCCTTCTTTGTGGTCCATCTGGTGGAAAAAGGGGAATTTGCTTTTATCACTCAGAGCCTCTGAAGCACTTAAATGGTTGATCTGGAAAAGGAATTGAAAGGATTAGAGCCGAGATGGGGAACCTGTGGCATGCAGAGCGTCCTCTCCCGGCACACCAGCTGCCCCAGCCCAGCTCCACTAGCATCCACATGCAGGCGCACCTCCTGCCAGCCAGCTGGTTGCACCGCGTCCAGCTGCTGCCTCCTCCACCCCAGAGAACCTGCCTCATCGATGAACTGGTGCCCCTCGATGATCTGGAGGAGGACCAGGTAGACCGACTAAGAGCCATGCCCAGATGTCTACTGCCACAAGCAGCCAACCACTCTGCTGGAGCTGCCTGCTTGAGTTGTGGGGGCAACCATGCCCACTCTGAGCATTTAAGGCTGCTATTTGCTGCAGGTGTAACAAAAAGGGGCATATGGCCCAAGTCTGCTGCGCCACGTTACCGCCCGCCCCGCAACTGGAAGCCCAGCTTCAGCCAGCTGGCGCTGCCACACCTCCAACAACCCCGCCACCAGCAGCGGCAGAAGGACAACTACTTCGCCATCACTATAAATCCTCCGGACGCCCCTGTAGAGTCGGTCAGCAAGGCATCGGCTGACTCTAAGAAAATCTCCATATCCCTACTGCTGGAAGGATCGCCCTGCACCATGGAGGTTGACTCCGGCTCCTCCCGCTCCCTCCTCTCATCGGCCACCCTCTCCCAGTTGTGCCGAAACTTCGCCCTCGACCAGCTGACACCTAACGACACTACCCTCAAAGACTACCAGGGGACTCAAATTCCCACCCTGGGCTGTCATTCTATATGGCTGGATTATGGGGCTTTCCATGGTAGGCTACCCATCCTGGTTGTGGAGAAGCTATTGCCTGCCTTGTTGGGGCTTGATTGGTTCCCCTCGCTGGGCCTATCCCTCTTGGGGGTGCATAAAACCGTGGCCACCTCCCCTAGCATTGAAGATGTCATTTCAGACTTCGCTGACGTCTTCGATGGTAAGCTGGGGGAATACAAGGAGACCCCTATTTCCCTGAATTTGGACCCCCAGGTTGTCCCTATCAGGCTGAAGGCTTGCAGGGTGCCTTTTGCCTTGAGGGCAAAGGTTGATGCTGAACCTGACAAACTGTTGGCACAGGGCGTCCTGGAGCCCGTCGACCACTCCAAGTGGGAGACTCCCATAGTGGTCCCTTGTGAAGGCCGACGGGTCTATCAGGATCTGCACCGACTATAAGTCGACCATCAACCTCGGCCTCCAGGCAAACCCCTATCCAGTCCCTTTGGTGTAGCACCTGCTCCATTCCTTGGGGCAGGGCTGCATCTCTGCCAAACTGGATATGGCGCAGGCCTACCAGCAGCTTCCGGTGGATGATGAGGTCGCGGCGCCACAGACCATCATCACCCACCGTGGGGGTTTCCGTTGCCGCCACCTTCAATTCGGCATTTCCGTTGCCCGGAGATCTTCTAGAGCCTCATGGAGCGATTGCTCCATGGGCTCCGAGGTGTCATCCCCTACTTCAATGACGTCCTGATCGCTGCGCGCAGCCGCTCAGGTCTCATTGAGGTCCTCGAGCGTTTCAGGGGCACGGGCTTAAAATTAAAGTGCAGCAAGTGCTCATTTGCTGTGCCAAGGGTGGAGTTCCTGGTCTTATTAATAGATGCCCAGGGCATCCACCCTACCCCCTCCAAAGTTGCTGCCATCAGGAATGCCCCAACGCCCACCTCTAAGGCGGAGCTACAAGCGTTCCTTGACCTTTTAAAATTTTACGTGCCATTTTTGCCGCATAAGGCATCACTAGCTGAGCTGCTGCATCGGTTGCTCGACCAATCCACTGTCTGGTGCTGGGGCAGCTGTGAAGCACATGTGTTCGCGGCTGTCAAAGTTGTGCTTACGTCAGCAGCTGTCTTAGTACAGTATAGTGACAAGCTGCCGCTGACACTAGCATGTGACGCCTCCCCTTTTGGTCTGGGGGCAGTTCTGAGCCACGTCCTCCCCAATGGCTCAGAGGCCCCCATAGCTTTTTATTCCCAGACACTCTCTTCTGCTGAGAGGAACTACAGCCAGATCAACAAGGAGGCTCTGGCTGCTGTGTCTGGGATTAAAAAGTTCCATGACTATTTATACAGATGGCATTTTATGCTCTTCACTGACCACAAGCCACTCCTTGGGCTTCTGGCCGGTGACCGTCCTACCCCTCCCATTCTCTCTCCTCAGATCACCTGTTGGACGGAGTTCCTAGCAGCGTATTCTTATACGCTGCAGTACCATCCGGGCAAGCAGCTAGGGCATGCTGATGCCATCAGCCACTGCCCTCTCCCTACCACTGACCCGCAACCTGTGCTCTCGTTGTCTGTGCTGTCCATTGCCTCTCTCAATCTTCCACTGACAGCCTCGGACATGGCGGCCCACTCTCTATGGCTGACCCTGTCCTTTTCCAGGTCTTCTCATGGGTCTTGAGGGGCTGGCCTATGGGCACAGTCTCCGAGGAGTTTCGCCCCTTTAAAACCCACCAGTTGGAGCTGTCCATCCACAGCGGGTGTTTGCTCTGTGGGGATAGGGTCATCATTCCCCCCTCCCTTCTCCGCCAGGTGCTTGACCGCCTCCATGGGGACCACCTAGGCATAGCTTGCATGAAGGCGTTAGCTCCCAGCTATGTCTGGTGGCCCCGCATGGATGAGAAAATAGCAGCCTGGGTGGCCCGTTGCATCCTGTGCCAGTTGTCCCACCCCGCTCCGCCCCCCGGCACCACCCCGGGACTGGGAGGTTCCTAGAGGACCCTGGTCAAGGCTACACTTAGATTTCGCGGGTCCGTTTTATGGGCAGATGTTCCTGGTGGTTGTGGACACCTATTCCCGCTAGGTGGAACTTATTCTCATGTGTTCCACCACCATGGAAAGCATCTTGTGGGCCTTGTGGTGCCTCTTCACGACCCACTGGTTGCCGGACGTTGTCGTGTCCGACAATGGGCCACAGTTTGCGTCCACGGCCTTCCAGGAGTTCCTGGCCATGCAAGGGATCCACCACGTGCCTACCGCCCTGTACCATCCTGCTTGCAATGGCCGGATGGAACGTGCCGTCCGCTCGGCCAAAGAGGCACTCGGCAGGATGGATCGGGTGTCTGGCCGGCAAGGGTGGCCACTTACCTCTTGGGTCAGCACTCCACCCCTTGCCCTATCTCCAACAAAAGCCCCACTGAGCTGCTGATGGGCCAATGCCTGCGAACCACCCTGGACAGACTGCACCCACTCTATACAGGGCAGCAGCCTGGCAACCTGGGGACCCCTCCCCGCACCTTCAGGCAGGGGGACCTTGTCTATGCAGGGAATTTTACTGGGGATCCAAAGTGGGTGCCTGCCACCATCATAACAGTAACCGGTCCCTGCTCTTACAGGATTGGCTTCCCAGATGGCAGTGAATGGAGGCACCATGTGGATCAACTGAGGCGCCGCCTTCGACCCGAGGCATCCTCTCAATCCGGCCTGTCGGGTCCGGCCGCCATCGTCCAGCAGCTGGTCCCAGTTCCGCCACAACCCATGGTTCCACCATTGAATGTGGTTCCATTTGAGGCCTTCGCCCAGTCAGGCCTCCCCTACCCAGCTACCGCCTTCCGGCAGCTGTTCTCAGTTCCACCTCCATTCGTGAACGCTCCTCCTGGTTTTCCCTAACATGAGGCCTTCTCCTAATCAGGCCTCGCCTATCCGGCCACCGCCTTCTGGCAGCCCCAACCAGGTTCGCCTCTATCCAACGCGCCCCCTCACTGGACTTACCAATGTTGCAGGTTCCACCTTCGGGGGTAGGCCATGATGACGTCACCTGGAGCTACACTCCCTTCAGGGAGGAGCTACAACAGGGACCTCTTACCTCTTCAATGGCGTCTGCACAACTGAGGCGTTCTGGGCGGGTCCGATGCCAGCCCTCCTACTTAAGCGATTATGCATGTGCTTTGTTCACGCAGGCGCCCTCGCTGCGGGGGGGGGAGGAGTGTTAAGTCCTTGACTTGCGACCGGTCCTAAAGTCCTCAACTTACAACCGGCCGCAAGTCCTCGACTTATGATTGACAACTGGCAACAGCTCAGCCATGCCTGATTGGCTAAGGCACGGCTGGCTGAGCACGGGCTGCCCGAAGCACTCCCATTGGTCGCCCTGCTTGACAGCTCTCGTATAAATAGCTGTCAAGCAGGGTGAGGTGCTGAATTTGATGTACATAGTTATTGTTGCTGGTTTTACAATAAATCACTGTTCGCTTACCTCAGATGTCTCACGCCTCATCTGCTCCTTCGAGCATAACAGAAACAATACCTATTTGTTTCAGAGTATTTTCAGATTGATAGGCTGTCATGTGCTGAACTACCTGTTCTTTGTTTTGTGTACATAAATATAAAGTACAATCGATGCAACTGTTAACTCTTTATAATGTATATAATCTCTGGAAATGTAAAAGAGAGAAAACATAGGACTCCCCAGTCTGTCCCAACCGCATTTCAGCTTCTGCAACTTCCCTCCACCCTCAAAATCCAGAGCCAATAAGATATATTCCAATCTTACACAACAAAAACAACCTCCCCAAACACACACACACACACACACACACACACACACACACACTGTTTCCATTTCTTTGAAGGATTTATCAGCACCTGTCTCTGCCTAAAGAGGCTCAAGGAAAGATAATCAATTTCTTATTGGACTTGAAAGTACTTAGAAGTAGCAAAACTTCCCACTGCTTTCCAGTGTCTCAAAAGCCCATCATAAAGGCGAGAGTCCATCCTTCTGCTTCTCAGTGCAGAAATCCCTAATATGTTCCAGTAGATTTCAAAAGCATCACTTGGAAGCAGAAACAGCCAATGTGGACCCTCAAGTAGTAACAATTTATATATAGTATGCACAATTCTTTTAATTAACTTATTGCTGAACAATTTATAATAGTTGCATCACTGTTCTGACCCCCCTTCCTCCGTTGCCCACACAGCACACACACTCTGGAACAGTACAAGGGAACAAGGTTTATTATACGAACAGACAAGAGGTTCCGTGGCAGCAAGCCACCAAGACAAAACTCACAGGAAAAGAACACAAAAGCAGCTATCCAGCTTGCCAGGATCCCAGACTAGAGCTTCTGGCATAAGTCTTTTGTTGACTGCTGCGAAGGGCGTCTCCAGAGTCAACCCTTTTATAACCTAAAAAGGGCGCCGCCCAAACAGCACCTGAGAGCTCTTTACCGCCTATAATTACTCCCACGCTCCTTGCGTCTGTGGGCGCGCCGGTAACGGGCGTCTAGAAACTCCCTGCTGAGTCCTGAGTCACTCTCACGTGACTCTTCCCCGCTGCTCCAAGGCATGGCATCGGGAGTCCTCCTCTTCTGGCTCTCACCGCTGCTCCATGCCTCTGGCGCCTCCTGGTGGCCGACCAGACTCTCGGATCCTTGCTCAGCCTCCGAATCCTGTCCAGGATCGCCCATCTCCTCTGGAACTGACTCGTAGGGACTATCACTCTAGGAGTCTGGTGGCAGCGGCACCGGCACCGGCTGGGCCACAACACATCACAATATTATTCTAAGATATTTGCCACTACTACCCTTCTTCCTAGATGTTCACTATTGTCTCCCCCACCCCCCAGATTTTAGGGCATGTGAAATAGTTTTGATGAAAGTTGCATGATATGAAACTTCTCTCCTTTGAAATGTTTGGTTTTAATTCTCCAATGAATCAAAAGGAATGTTTCACGCTTCCTTGTTACACAGCATTTGTTTTAGCTTTCCATAGCTGTCCCCAAAACCAACCAAGGAAGATAAAACCACAGAAATCTAATACTGTTGTGCATGGCTTTGCACTAAATTATCTGTATAGTAAGCCAAAAATAGTTTAAGATTATAATTACCCCACCTGTTTCCCCCATTAATATGCAAATACATTTTTCTTGTTCAGAGACTGCATGAGAGATTTCCCAGTTCTTGCAAAATATCACATTAAATCCACATAACTACTCAAGTTTGTTTTCAGTATGCGCAAGGAAGGAGCAGGCACTATCTTTCAACACTTAGAAGTCCAACAATAAGCTTTTATTTTTACATCAAGTTGAGCCGACTTGCCCTTTCCAGAGCTAAGGTGTATTGTTTTACCCAAGCAAACAGGAATGCTTTGTAAGGTGAATTATTATTCCACCCACACAGCATACCATACTCACATTCCTCTCCACCAAGGGTTGCTAACGTATCTTTGCTTTCAATCAAGTGCAGATTTTCCTCTTCCCCCCAACCTTTAAATAAATAATAATTACTTCCTCACTCAAGCCTCAAGATTTGGGGGCATTCAGAATAAATCTTCCCAGTTTCCACAACTCACAGAAAACCGAACCTTACTTAGGAATAAACCCAGCTGGTTTCAGGTCTTTGTATCTTGTACTTTTCAAGTAAGGTGCAACCACACAACTCTATGCATGTTTATCTAGCGTAACTATTCAGAGACTGTTCTGCTCTAAAAGTTCAGCCAGGCTTGCCATTCCCAGTCAAACCACCGCAAAGGCAAAGAGATTGTTCTCCTCACCCTCCTGAGGGCAGCTGGTCACCATCTCCATAAGACCCATCATCCCCAGAGCTCCCCTAAGTGAAGCACTAACCTCTTAGCCAGGTAAGTTTGTTTTTTTTAAAGGAAGGGGGCACTACGAGGTGGAGGAACAGGAGAGCCACTTACCTCCCCCTCTGTTGAACTTTGCTAAACGGGGTGCCCCACTCCGCCTTTTGCCCCTTGGCGACAAAAAACAAAACAAAACAGGAAGAAGAGTGGGTGCTTACCTGGAGAGAGCCACATCGCTCAGGGCCGCACAGGTCTCACCGTCCATTTCTCTTTAAGACAGCTGGTAAACTCCACGTCGAAGTCCGGCGGAGGCAGGAAGGCAAAAATGACGCCTACTACTCCCTTGCAAGGGGAGCAAAGGAAACTGCCTGGGTCTCTGATCCCGACTCACCTGTCTGGAGCCGCCAAAAGCTTTAGACTCTGGTGGCGGTGCTGGTTTCCCGTGGCTTCAGCATCCCTGAAAGGCGACTCCGCATTCTCCCTTTCCTTCTCCCCTCCTCCCTTCAAAAGCTGTGAGGTGCTTTCTTAGCACCAGTTGCCCAGCTGGCACAGCCCTGCGTGCTTGCCTCCTCCTCCCTCCTCCTCCTCACTCCCGAAAGACTCTTCTCCTCCTTCCCAGAGCTAACTGGGAGCCGGGCACAAGGGTTGGGAGGCTGCTTTTGAAACCACACCTTGGAAAACTTCACAGGGAAGGGAGGGGGGTACCAGTCATGGGGGGGGGGTACATCCTGGAACTTGCCTAGGAGGCTGGCCACTCTGTACAACCTACCTCCTGCTGCCCCCATTTTTTGCTGGCGACCAGGCCTCCTACTCCTAAGCAAGTTCGGGGAGGTCCTAGGAGGCCGGCCACGCCGTGAAAGCTATTCCCTGTGGGCCGCGATGTAACAGGCAGAGGGAGTGAGCGAGGGGGCCGGGGCAGGCATTCTGGTACTGTCCCACAGGACAAAGGGGTTATAAAATGTAAATTAGATTTCCGGAACCTCTTCTACCATACCAATTAGAACTGGGAACAACCCACCCCTGGTTGCAAACAGCTATTTCCAGTGGGGTAAACAGGACAAAGCAAGTGGGGAAAATAGTTTCCTTTGCTATATTTCCAGTCTGAATTAGACCATGGCAGGGTCCCTACGGAAGAGCTCTTTTAAGGATCATTATGTATTCTTAGTAAAGCAACTAACTTAGCTCTGTTCTTAAATGCTAAAGCTGTTGCACTTAAAAGCCAGAGGAGCTCTGAGCAACTACCAGAGCCATCATTTTGACAGTTTTGCTGTACTGTAGTCTGTCCCCATGAAATGCAAGCATGGAATAAACTGAGCCTGGTTTGTCCTCAGTCTTTTCAGTGGCCACAAACTACTAGCAAAAGTGGCATTTGATCACAAGGCAAAGAATGTTTCCCCTTTTGAATTGGAGCATCCAAGAAGGGACAGGAAAGAAAAACAAAAATAAGGAAAGAGGGGAAGAGAGCAAGGAAGCAAAAGGAAGGAAAGAGTGGAAGAAAGAATGAAGAGGGAAGGAAAAAGAAGGGAAGGAAGGAGATTATAAGGAGAGAGAGTGAGGGTGTGAGGTAAATTCTGCCTTAGCACTTGATCACTAGGAGCCCTGCTGCCTTTTACCATCCCCTTGTCCCCTCCTCCTGACCCCTCCTGGTGGTCTCCCATCCTATCATTGAGTATGCTTTGGTTACAAAGCTAGGTCTCGTAAGGAGAGAGTGGGCCTCCCTCTGACCCACATACTTTGCCCTCCTGCTCTCACCATGGGCAACCAAGGAAAGTGAGCACAGCAGCAGTGGGAGCACGCCCACTATGATGTCCGAAGTCAACCACAATGGGGCCCTCATTGAAATTGAGTTTGACACCCCTGGATTAACAGATGACCTGAGTGCTGCATGTGTTGCTCTCAAATTTACAAAGTATGAGTCAAGGTTAGAAAAATTATCAGCGTGCATTCAACAGCAAAAGTCACATTAATCAAAAGCATGCCAAAGGCAAATGTTTACCTTTCTATAAAAAGATGTTTGTATCATTGAAAGCGCTGTTATTTTGAGTTAGGGTTAGGGTTAGAGTTAGGGTTAGGTTTAGCTCGGGCTAAGTGGCACATAGAGCCATGTCACCTGGTACACGCAGCCTTGCCCGTTGCTCTTCCTGGTTTCTTATGTGCATATGTGCATGCCTATCAGCTGGTCTTTGTGCACATGGCAGTGCCAGAAACTGGAAGAGCTGGTCTTCTGGTTTGCGTGTGCTCATGCATGCCGGCCAGCTGATCGTTGCGTGTGTGCCAGAAACAAGAAGAGGAGCTGCCTGGTGCACATGTGCGCACTGGCATGCACACTGGGCAACTCCTCTTCCAGATCACATCCCTGACAAGATCACTCGGTGCCGAAAAGTTTCGCCATCAATGCACTATTCCAAGGGTGGTTTTACCAAGGCATTAGAAAGTGGTACCAATACTTCACGTGATTTTGATGCTCTCCTTCTGTTGATGCAGCCTAGGATTGCAATGGCTTTTTTTGGATGCTGCCACACATTGCTGGTTCACATTTAAGAGATTGTCTACTAATAATCCAAGATCCCTCTCACAGTTACTGCTATTGAGCCAGGTTTCACCTAATCTGTACCTGTACATTTGGTATTTCTAGCCTCAATGTAAGACTTTACTTTTCTGTACACTGAACTTCATTTTGTTAGATAGGCCCAGGGTTCAAGTCTATCTCCGCTCCTTCCGTCAGAAACTTAAAACCCACCTGTTTCAGCTAGCCGGCCTTGCCTAAGTCCAGCTTTCCCACCTCAGTTTTATTTTTAAATTTTTCTGATTGGTTTTATGGTCGAAGTTTTTAATTTTTATAAATTCATACAGGGGTTATTTAATCTAATTTTAGCTATGTATACTATTGTTTGTATGGTTTTTTAAATTTATACCTGTACACCGCCCCGAGACCCTTCGGGGAGAGGGGGCGGTCTAGAAATCTAATTAAAATAAAATAAAATAAAAAATAAATATCTAGATCCATCTAGTAGATGGTGGTTTACTTTGTCAAAGCCTTTTAAAATCCAAGTATACTACATGCACTGCATTTCTCTTGTCCGCTAATTTAGTAATTTTTGTCAAGAAATGAAATAACATGTATTTATTATCTGTTTTTGGATCCTTCATAAGTCCTGGTAAGTCATTCATATCTATACTGAATAACAAGGGTTCAAATATGCATCTTTCCCCTCCCCCTTGGTAAGCATAGATCAGTGGTGGGTTCCTCCCGGATCGCACCGGATCGCGCGCGCTCCCTTTCAGCGCTCCACCTGGCTCGCGCGCTCCCTTTCAGCGCTCCACCTGGCTTGCGCGCTCCCTTTCAGCGCTCCACCTGGCTTGCGCGCTCCCTTTCAGCGCTCCACCTGGCTCTCGCGCTCCCTTCCGGCGCTGAAACCGGAAGTACAGTTTTGCCCGGCCCTGGCGAAGCAACGACGCCTGTCTGCGCTCCACCAGCTCGGCTGGGAACGGAGATGTTTCCTCAGTGGAGCGGAGCGCCTGAAAAGTCTTTTCAGGTGCTCCGCTCCGCTGAGGAAACATCTCCGTTCCCAGCCGAGCTGGTGGAGCGCAGACAGGCGTCGTTGCTTCGCCAGGGGCGGGGCAAGACTGTACTTCCGGTTTCAGCGCCGGAAGGGAGCGCGAGAGCCAGGTGGAGCGCTGAAAGGGAGCGCGCAAGCCAGGTGGAGCGCTGAAAGGGAGCGCGCAAGCCAGGTGGAGTGCTGAAAGGGAGCGCGCGCGATCCGGTGCGATCCAGCAGGAACCCACCACTGGCATAGATCCTTCTTCTCATGGCTCCATTGAGCCCAAACCTCCCTCTCAAACAAGGGCTTGGATCAGGGCAACAGTCTGAGCTCCATTTTGAGGGCAATCCATTGTCTCCTTGTTTCTCTGTTTATTGAGTCAAATGCTGCAATAACAGCTAGAAAGCATGCAAACCTTGTTTTTCCTCACTAACATAGATTAGGTATTTCAAGACAAATTTGTTGCCAATATTAGATAATAATCTATGCATTATTTCTTATAAAATCTATATAGCATTTGTCAGAGTTTTGGCAGTGTGACTAGTAGTATGTGATAAACCCAGGAACAATAACACAGCACACAGGGCCTTAAGACAATTAACAGTGGTTTATCTACAAACGATATACAGACATATACAAGCAGGAGATAAATTCCCTTTCCATTCACTACAGACACAAGGAGAGAACTGAATACAGGCTGAGAGAGAGAAACACCCTCTAATGACCACCTATATATAGACTCCTCTTAAAACAGTAAATGACTTGTGTGGACCCCACCAGAGTCTTAAAGAGGCAATACCACAGCTGCAATGAATCAGCCTCATTGCATCAGCCACATTGCATTAGCTGACTGATTACAGCTTACAACTTTACATCAGCTATTACATCCTCAGTAACTTGACACATTTAACTCTACTAAAACCTTCTGATTCTTCTGCAAGGAATGCATTTTTCTCAAGTTTAACTAAGAAGATCATGGCATAATTTTTTAGCCACAATATCTGCTAGTCTATTTGGTCTATAATTGCTAGACTCCTTTTTATTCCACATTTTAGATAGATAAAATGCTACTATTGCCAACTTCAATCGGACTGGATAGAAAAGGCATTATTTATATGTGAAAATGTAGATGCCAATAGAGGCCCCAACAATCAGGGATATATTTTGATCAGTTAAATAGTTGGTAGAATGTCTTCTCCAGGGAATGTATTACTTGCACTTCAGGCCTTTTATGATTAATCCCAAAATGAACATAAAGGGATAAAATATTGACATTTTTGCTAACATGGAGAAAAGCAGCTATTGAATAACATGGAGAAGACATGGTTGCATCTATTGCTCACCCACCACCCCTCACCACGCCCTTTACAAGATGGAGAAAAACACACACAAACCTGTGGGACTTTGTAGGTGCCTCCTAATGTTGACATCTGGATGGAGATGTCCCTGTTAGCTCCATCAATAAGAGCCAGAAGGTTCTCCTTCCTTCCACAGCCATAGTTGGGGACATTGGCTTCTCCAGTGGAGAGAATGTCCAGCAAGGCATCTGAAGTGCGGAAAGTGCTCCAATAGTTGGCATGGATGTTGTAGCCGAGTGTGAGATTGTGCAGGAGCTGGTTATTCTTGTTGACCGTTTGAATGGAGAAAATATACCCTAGGCCGTTTACAAAACTATAAGCATCCCTATTGTAAAAAAAAAAGTTATTATAATAAACAGCAACAACAAATACTTTTTAAAAAAAATATAATCCTCCAGAAGCCTACTGAGCTGTAAGCCAACATTGATCCAAAACCAATGATCAGTTACACAAATATGGCATTTGGCTGAGGTATGGCAACTACAACTGGTTCAACCACTACTTTAAATAAAATTCATTATTCGAGTGATAAAATAAGGATTGAACTGAGAGAGGAAAATAATCTGCAGCCCTTTCAACTTTTCTTTAGACACATTTTTGGATTTGAGTCTCTTTCACAAAATCAGACAAAAGAGAGAAGCCATGGAAATCAAAATCATTCAGGAAATTAGACATATCCCCCAATATAGGAATAAATGAAAAATTAAAAACAGAAAAGAAGGAGAGTGTTAAAATGAATGGAGTGCAATTCTATCACCCTGAATGACTTACCGATCATGGAAAATCAATTGAACAGAAGGAGCCACGTTGAAAAGCAACTTTATATGCAATCTTTCCTTTCCACTGATGACTAAACTGATGAGATGGTCTCCTGGCCTGTAAAAGCTCCATGGACTGTTTCTATCCTGGTTCTCTGAACTCAGCGGGCATTTCATTCTCAGTTTCCCAGAGACTGGATGGAACAAAAGCAGCATCAGAAGCAGAAGCAGGAGGTCCATCATTCATGGAGTGAATCAATGAATCCTTTCTTTTTCTACAGAATAATTTGAAGAAATCAAAGGACTCTCACAAGGTAGAATATGATCCACTTGCTTTTCTGATTGAAATACAGAGAAACACTCAGCTTCATCTGGAAAGGAGAGAGACGGATATTCAAGAGAACAGACCCTGCCTGTCCCCAAACTCCATATTTCTCTGCCCAAAGTCTCCCCTGGAGGATTCGGCCAAACAGCAGAGCTGAAACTTTTATCATAATTCTCCCTCTCAGGAGGGATCCCTGGATAATTCAAGCAGTTTGTGGACTCAAAGGTTGTTGGGAAATTCTCTGAAGGGAAATGAAAGGGAAATAATCCCCATGTGATTCATAATAAGAGGGGCAGAGATGGAATTAAACCGGTCACCAAAAAATTGAGAGGTTTGAGGGTCTCCATGTTTGAAACTGGCCCCAGAGGGAATACACGGCACCTGTGGCTGAAGAAATAAATAAATCTGAGATTTGTTTGCATAAAGATAAAACTCCGGGGGCCAGTTAATGCCAGAGTATGTCACATATCTGAAGTAGCTCCCAGCTGAGTTGGAACCAAAATTTACTTTGTTTTGAAAGTTAATGCTCAATAGTATCACACAAAAAGGCTGATGAAATAGTGTGGCCAGTTTCTAAGAACAAAATTAACTTTATTGAAAAAGTAGTTCCCAGAACTTTGCAGAGTTAAAAAAAATCACATCCAAACATAAACAGGGAAAGGGAGATGTTAGAGAAAGCCAAGTGAAAAGAGATGGAGAAATCAAGGCTGGCTCTCACCCCATTGAAGGAAGGGGGGAGGGGAGCTCAGGACCCTCATGTTGTAAATGGAAAGCTGATCTGCAAAATTCAACTTCCATCTTCAGAGACCTGGGAATGCAGAAGCTCATATCCCATGTTCCCTTGCCACCCTTTCCCATGCAGAGGCCAGGCAAGGGGGCTCTTGCAGGGATGCCAGACAGGACTCTGCCTGGCTGAGTGGGGAGCCCCTCTTGGGGAGAGGAAGCTGGGGAACCTTGTGTTGGGGAAGGGAAGCAAATCTGCAAAATCCCCCTCCAGGTTCCATCTTCTGAGTCCTGGGAAGGTGGGAGAACATATCCCATGTTGCATTGCCACCCCTTTCCATGCATGGGGCACTCAGGGGAAAGCAAAGCCCAGACCCACGGAGAAAGTCCAGGATGGCCAGGAAGGAGGAGGGGATCTGGAGCATTCCTGAGAAGAGACTAACCTGGTTTATGGGTCCCAGGGTTGAATCTTGGGGGGATGCAGCACCCAGGGTTTCTCCAGGTTCTCTTGGGCTCCTGGTCTTTCCAGGAGAGGCTCCTGTGGGGGAGAAGCCATGCAGGGCTGGGTCTTCCAAGGGGGTTTCCAGTGTTGCCCGGGAGGAAAAGGCGGCCAGCCTCACCCTGGAGGGGACCGTCCGTGGCTCTGAGAAGGATAGGGATCCCCCATGGCCCCTCCAGAGTCCCCAGTTGAAGAGACCCTCTTCATTGCAGCCTTTTCTGGGGAAGGAGCTTAAGCCCCCCTCCCTCTGCAATTCTGGGAGGTTTTGCCTCTTCTTCATCCTCCCAAAAACTTTGGATTTTGCTCTTTATCCCCCCCCCCCGCACAAACACTTTGGCTTGGCTTCTTCAGCCTCTTCTCCATCAGGCTGAGGGCAGGGAAGCTCCCAGGCAACCGTGTCCCCCCTCCCCTCATGTGATTGACTACAGGGTTGTCATGGCAAAGGGGGTGGGCCAGGAATAGAGGCAGCCACTAAAGAGAGAGGCGGGGGGCGGGATTTTTGTCTTCCCTGAGAACTGGAGGATTTGAATGTGAAATCTGCTTTCTTTTAGGAAACCCTTTATATTATTATGGAAAAGTAAAAAGTTGAGGTTCAATTTTAATGCTTTATTTTACTGCAACAGAGGAAGTCAGAAGTCAACGCTTTTTTTCTCTTCTCCCTCCTCCCTCATTTCTCTTTCCCCTTCTTCCCTCCCCCCAGTTTCTTCCCATTTGCTTTTTGTATTTTATTCTGTAATTAATAAAATGTTTTAAAGAGAGAAAAAAAGAACTGGAGGATTTGAATGCGAAATCTGATTTCTTCAGTTCAGATCAGAAGGAGGGAAGGGTTAGAGGAAATGAAGGAGTATTTTAAAATATATTTTGAAAAACAAAGGAACTTAGACTTTGACAGAAGAAAAATCAAAAGTGAACACCAAAACAAAAGAGAGAAAGAGAGACAAATTATCAAATTGTGTAGAAAAAAGTTGTTTAGCTCTCTAGAGTTTGATCCATGAAATATATAGCAATTAAAAGCAAAGAATGATAAAAGTCAGCCTTAAGCAAATCTATTGGAGACGCCGAGCAGAAAGATCGGAAGATGAAATTGGGAAATTGGACATTAAAGAAAACAGTGTCGCCAAGCAGCTTATGGAAAATAACTAAAATAGTTATAGGGTTAATGTTACTTTCTGCCTGGTTGAAAGAATTTAGAATTTCTCTTTGTTTTAATTTTAAAAATGTGTAAGCTTTCCTATTTGTAAAATAAAAATCTCACCCCAGTCATTGAAGGGAGAGACAAAAATCCCAAATCAAATTCAAGTTTCTAGTGCTTTGTGAGTATGGAGTTTGGGTCAATTTGGTATTTGGTGGTTCAAGTATATATATCATATACAGTATATATGACCCTTCCTGATGCCCCTTAAAGGCCCCATTGAGGAGCTTCTGTGAGGTCACAGTCTCTGTCTGAGAGTCAGTTGTGGCTGGGGAGGCTTGAAGAGGGTTTGTGGTCCCTTCCATCCCAATTCACAGCCACTCTGGCCCTGCTTTGAGCTCTGCTGACCGATGGCTGGAGGTGTCCAGGAACTGAGGGGGAATTGGGCTTTGTGGAATGAGTGTCATCCTCTGTGTGGAAGAACGGAGATTCACCCAGAGACTCTGTCCAAACTCTCTTTTTCCTGTTGTCTTGTAGGAAGTTATCACCTAGCTGATATTTTGGAGTGTTGACTCAAAGTACCTTTTTTTTTAATTGCAATTTTTTTAAAGCTGTTCTTCTTACCTCCCTCTTTTACACCTGTGCATTTTTAAATGTTTATGAGTCAAGGTGCTCTACTCTATGATATTTTATTTGTTTGTTTGTTTGTTTGCAACACAAGTTGTTGTCCCTCTTGGAAATTTACTCATCTTACTGCAAAAGTGTTTCAATCATACAGGCAGTGGGAATGTCATGTTCCATGAAATTTACATCATCTGCCTCCTGAAATAATGTTTGGATTTCCACACTTGGACAGAATGGGTGAGATTCCACAACATAAGACTAAAGATATGTCTGTAAAGAACTGTATTCTTGGCCTCTTTTTTTTACCTCAGAAACAAAGGACTGCTAGCTCAAACCATAACTCTCCAATTTGCTGCTGGTGATTGCCTCCTGATAAAACCTGACATGAGGAAAAAAACTTAGCCAAGCCTGGGACAGACTGCCAAGACTGACTGACCACTCTTACCAGCAAGCCAAGCCTAGTACCATCCAGCAGACATGAAAAAGGACTCTGAGATGAAGTAAAGACCAAAAGACTGTTCAATTCCCAGAAGATAGCTGTAAAACTACGGGGGAGGGTGAAAATTGTTTGAAAAAAGTTTTCTTTCTTTGCCTCCTTCACAGAAACCCATTGTAAGGTTTTCTTTCTTATCTCATTTATATTGTAATCAGTTTAATGTACTCATGTAAGAATTGTATTTGAGAGTGGTTGGCACAGCAAGATCTGAACACCTTAGATTTCTGTCTAGTGGGAGGGAAATTTTGTCCAAAATGTCTGTATTTTATGTATTATAGAAGTAGCCACACATACACACACACACACACACACAAAGAGAGAGAGAGAGAGAGGGGCTCCATTCAGAACTAGATTGAAACTATCTCCTTGACTTAACTCCACAAAGCTTTTCCTAGGTTGATTTTTGCCCTTGTACAAAAGCCTAAACAGTGATATCTCCCTTTTAATCCCATGGGGGAGGGTCAATTCCCCTCAGGCAATTCCCCCACTTGAAGAGTAGCAGAAAGGATCTTCAAAACTCAAACCCCGACTGACTCAAAAAAAAAATGATGCTGCCCAGTTGCCCAGTAAAGCAGGACATATTGCACTGGTGGTCTCTGATAGGAGTCCCTGGGCGCATTGTGTGTAATTAAAAAAAATACTAAATAGCTTGTATTGCACACTAGCTAACTCAATTTGGCCCCACTAAAATAAGAGCTAGGGCACGTTCAAGATCCATCCCTTTGAAATGGGCAGCCTGTAACTTAAAGGAAAAGCATGGCTGTGAAGAATTTTGGGATTTCTGTTTGCTTGTAACCTGTCTGGAAGCTCACAGAAAGTGATATCAAACATATGAAAATAATTGGCATGGTAAATTGGATATTGTAAATTTCTTTCCAGCAATTGTGCCCTGGTTGCTAGACCTTCATGGTTGAAAGCTCTCTGGGAGCCACTGAAGGGATCCTTCTGCTGTCTCTTTCAATGCCTTTCCATCAGAAAAATTAAGCCTCCCTGATCTGACCAATTTTTATCTTTTGTCAAAAACATGTGCGTTCCACGCACATGTTTTGGAAAAAAAAAAGGAGGGATTGTAGGAAGTTATCACCTAGCCCTCTCCCAGAAAAATGAAATATCCTAGGAAATATTGAAAAGGCAGAATATTATATTTTCCTGGATGTGAAAAAAGGGAGAAACACATTTTAAACACAAAGTAAATTCCTACAGCTTCCAGCCCATCCCCACTTTGTCAATGGGCCATTAAGAAGACCAAGCTAGTCCACTTTACATAATAAAGAGTTCTCCTCTTCAACTCCAGAGTGATGGGATAAGGCAGGATAATATAAGCCTTTATTCAACTGACCACATGGCATCTGAACTCAATCAAACCTGGATTCAAAACGGCCTGGGGGGTTGCCCCTGCGTGGGCCCATGTGAGTCTGACAACCAATCAGAATACATTTCTTACACAGGAACAGGAAACAGAGAGGTGGGACTGAACAGGTTATAAAAAGCCTAGCAAGCCCCTCCATTTTCCCTTCTCTTCCCTTCTCTTCTTCTCCACCAACATTGAAGCATGTGATCACCTTTTCTGTTCAGGACTCAAGCCATGCGGTCCTGTCCACCATTAAAACCATCTTTCCAAGCAGCCTCCATGTCTCCAGTGTCTTTTTCCCCACTTGGAGCCGAACCCAGAAGGACATTTCTTCCAACAGTCTGAAGGGAGGATTTCAGGTGATCCTAGGCAGGGAGGGAAGTGGATGATGGACTCTGCTTGGGGAAGGAACCTTTCCCAAAGAAACAGAGAGACCTGCTGTGTCCCAGGGCTGGGAAGGGGTCTGGGGTCCTCACTGGTGCCTCCACAGCAAGCGAAAAAAGGGAGGGAGAGAAAATGGAAGGGATGATTAAAAAAAACTCTTCCTCCCTAAGACAACTGGGGGGAATCTCCTTGGAAGTGGGGAAAGGACCGTGTTGCAGTCTTGGGAGAGTGCAAAGTCTACACTCTGGACAGAGGAGACCCCTGGTTGGAAAGAGGGTCCAAGAGACCATCTATGTTAAAAGGAACAGCCCTCTCTCAACAGAGGGTGGTGGGCTATGACCCCTCCTCTCTCCTGTCTACCAAACAGTCCTGAGGACATGGGGGGGGGGGTTGGAGAGGACCAGTCTGTGTGCAAGGAGTCAGTTGGGTCTCTGCAGGGTTCAAGAATGGAGAGGATCGCTAGAATAGCATAAGCACAATGCTGGAAAAAACCAGAAACCTGTGAAGATGATATAATAATAATAATAATAATAATAATAATAATAATAATAATAATGATGATGATGATGATGATGATGATGATGATGATGATGATGATGATAACAACAACAACATTCTGAAATGTGCAGAGATGTTTGCTACTATGACTGCATTCCTTGTCCGGAGGGGACTTTCTCCACTCAGGAAGGTGGGTGACACTGGAGGAAATGAAGTGGAACTGATTCATTACATACATCAAATAATAATGTTTTTTTTCTCAGATACAGAAAAATGTACCAAGTGACCAGATGATGAGTATCCAAATGAGGCCAGAGTCCAATGTATCCCAAAAGTTATAACCTTCCTATCATAAGAGAAACATCTGGGCATCATAACGATATGAATTTTTGACATATTTCAATCTGTGGAAGAATTTGACTAGAGCTTTGGTTGATCATCACAATAGTTAGTTAATTACACTGTTTAAGAGTCCCATTTTTTTTCTTATGAAATTGTATTTACAATGGAAAGAAATGTGATTTTGGAAAATGGCTTGAGGGAGAGTAAAGATGACAGGCTCCACAGAAGTTTAAATATCTCAGATGATACAATAAGAGGAAATTGTTCCACTTTGTCCTGCATATTTTATTTGCTTCTGAAATTTATTATTTGCCTGTTTCATTAACCTGCTTTCAAGAATTTTTTTTCACTGAGCAGCTTTGGAACCTTAAGAAAAAAATCATGCTGCAGTCTCTTTTGCCCTGCTCTTCTCCCTAACCACAGGCCTTGTTTTAATTACCTTCATTAAATACCGAGAAACTCCCATTGTCAAAGCCAACAACCGGGACCTCTCCTACATCCTCCTGGTCTCCCTCCTGTTCTGCTTCTTGTCTCCTTCTCTCTTCATTGGTCAACCAAGGAAAGCCACCTGCCTTCTCCGACAAACGGTCTTCAGCATCATCTTCTCAGTTGCTGTTTCTTCTCTCTTGGCCAAAACCATCACGGTGGTGCTGGCTTTCCTGGCCACAAAACTGAGGAAACCGAGTGAAGAGATGGTTGGGGAAGAACTTGACCAACTCCATCATCCTTTCTTCTTCTGTTCTCCAAATTATCATCTGCTCCATCTGGCTGGGATTTTCTCCCCCCTTCCCTGACTCTGACCTCCACCCCCAGCCTGGAGAGATCATCCTGCAATGCAACGAAGGGGCTGTTGTCATGTTCTATGTCACCCTCAGCTACATGGGCTTCCTGGCTGCCATCTGCTTCACGGTGGCTTTCCTGGCCAGGAATCTGCCTGGGGCCTTCAACGAAGCCAAGCTGATCACCTTCAGCATGCTGGTCTTCTGCAGTGTCTGGGTGACTTTTGTGCCCACCTACCTGAGCACCAAAGGGAAATACATGGTGGCTGTTCAGGTCTTCTCCATCCTGGCCTCCAGTGCTGGTCTGCTGGGCTGCATCTTCATCCCCAAGTGCTATATTATCCTTCTAAGGTCATCTTTGAACACAAAGGAGCAGCTTACAGCCAGAACAAATATAAAAACATGAGATATAAGAGCATTGTGATATTGGAAAAATTGTTAAAGTTTCTTTTATTTGAGAAAATATTTTCTTTCTACTTTGGTAGTATGCAGGAATTAAAGAAAAATATATGTATGTTTCTGGTACTTCCATTTCATTTCATTTCATCTTCATGAAGAGAAGTCTGAGTAGGTCAATGAACCTGACACTGTATAAAAAAATCATTTCAGCCATTGTTCCTACTGACAAAGGGCTAAAAGGGTAAATATATGTGAGAGAAAGAAGGAAAAGAGATAAGATGGAAGCCGTGGAAATTAATTTCAAGCATGTTAATCTCCGTGAGAACCATTGGAATGACAGAATGAGCTGGAATGCCATGTTTGACTTTCTCTCAGCAGGGAAGGAAATCTTCATTTGCTGATTTCCTGATAAAACCCTCTTTGCAGAAAATGTAGACTACAAATGCTGTCTAGGGTTTCACTTTGGAGTTGTTTTTATTTAGTTGTCTACCTCTAAGAACTTCCCACTCTATTTTTTTCTGTCTTTCTTCATCCAGAGAATTAAAATAGCAACAACATCCAAGGATATTCAGATCCTTTAATTGTCCACTCTACAATTTCTACCTAAAGCGTTTTCTCTGGTCCTTTTCCAAGCTTGTCTTGTCTGTGAAGGGCTGGAGAAGATGTCCAGAGAAAGGGGACCTTGAGACTCTCACCAGGAGGAGGTTGGAGGGATCCTGTCTAAAGGCAGCCGCATCATTGACCAGGTCACAAACCTTCAATGCTGCATAATATTCATCCAGGTCCAAGAAGGGGGAGAATAGGGGAGGGGGAGTTCTAGGTTTCTAGGAAGAGGCAGCCATGGAAGCTGCTCTGCTCTCCAACCACAGAGATTGTTGATCAATTGGAAATCAATGTTTAGGTCGCAGAATGGCTCCTAATTGGAAATAGAATCCCTTTGCAAATTTCATTTTAAGAAGATAAGAAAAGCTCTGATGGATCAGACGAAGATCAGTCTAAGATTCCCAGTGACCACACAAATACAAGCACAAGGCAGAGACTTATGGCTCTGCCCCACATGGAACACAATTTCCCACAATTTCACTTTCCTCCATCCCACCACACAGTATTGGACAATTGGCCATCTCAACACTCCAGGAATCCCCAACTCTGGTATCCCACATTAGTAGTTTCTATCCTTGGGCTGTCAGACTTTTAAATACAACCACAATCACTCCATGCAGACCCTAATTTTTTTTCTTTTTCTTTCTTTTTTCGTTTCAGCTATAATTTTGCACCAGTGAGGTTAAAACCAATTTCGCTGTATTTAAGTACAATGACAATAAAGATTATACTTTACACTTTATATTCTGAGAAAATGTTTCCTAGTGGTACAATTCCAATAAGCACTAAGGCGGGACTGGAACTCAAGAGTCTTCTGGGGCCCAAAGTCCCCCTGGAAGATTTCATACCTAAGGAAGGACTAGAACTCAGAGCTTCCTCGCGCCCAGGTCGGGCAACGCCACCCCCAGGCAGATGGTCTGCCTGAACCCCCTCCCCTCCCACTGCCGGTCCCCACAGAAGCCGCCTGGGGCCGGCCGGGAGCCTCGGCAGGGAGCCGGTCGAAGAGGCGCGGAGGGTCAGGCGAACGCCTGGATGGGCTCCCTCCCAGCCGGGCTGCGGAGATGACGGTCGGGGACTCCCTGTGCTTCTTCCTCACCGCCCCCCGGGCTTCGTTGGGGCTCCGCTCCAGACGCTGCGGGGTGACGCGCCAATGAGAGCGCTTGGAGGACCCGAGGGGGATGAGAGTGGCCCCCGGATCTGAGGAGAAGCCCCCGGGGGGAGCAGGCGGGTGGGCTCTGAGGCTCGGAGCCTCCGTGGGACCTCGAGGCAGCAACGGGGGCAGCCTCTGTCTCCCCCCTCCCCTCAGCCTCCACAAGGCAGACAAGTGGGCGAGGCGGGCGGCGGGGAACTCGGTCTTAGGAGCGGATCCAGCGCTGCTGGCCTCGGGGCAGGTTTCAGCCATTGGAAGGGCGCCCGGCTCCACGCAGGAAGCAGGCGAGGCGAGGAGCAGCTGCAGTTGCAAAGTTGAAGACTATTGGAAGGGGGGCGAGGGAAGCGAATCTCCTATTGGGGAGGGTGAAGGTATGAGCAACCCCTCCCCCTTTCTTGGCTGCATCCAGATAAGGTTGGAAGAGCCGCGGCATTGCCTGGAGGTTTTCCTTAGCTGTACATTTTGGGGTCTGTCAATTCTCCCCCTTCCCCCCATGATCTGAAAGGATCTCCTGGCTCCTCCCCCCCAACCACTTCCCCGGTCTTGGTCCGACCCGGCACTCTTGGGCGGCGGTCCTTCTGCTGGCAGCTGCCTGCTGAGAAGCCCCTGGAGGGGCAGCCGAGCGCTGCCCCCCCCCACCAAGGAGAGAAAAGCCCCCTTTCTGCCTCTGATTTTCCCAGCGGCAATTGTGCTGAGGACCACTACCCCCCTTGGGCCCCAGTCTGATCTTCTGTTTCTTGTGAAGCTGCAGGTGGGGGCTGTTAGATATTAACATATATCGTGGCAAGTCTCCTCTCTGGTCCGCTGCCACCGCGGGAAACAGGTATCGTTCTGATTGGTCGAGAGGCGTACCCGATTCCTATAAAAGGGGAACCCTCTGGCCACAGAGCAAGCTGGATCACTACTACTACTAATAAAGAGCTGTTAAGTCACTTCGTGTCCGCAGTCTGTTCTCTCGTTGCCCAGATCTAACATTGGCGACGAGGGTGGGATTGAGAGACAGATAGGACGAAGATCGCTACTTCAGAATCTCCGGATTTGATCCAGCCCAGGAATTCGGCAGGAATTCCGGCAGCCATCTCAGGACACCGCAGCGCGGCAAATTCAAATGAGGAAAATGGCGATGCACACTCCCCCCGCTCCATTCGACCCAGCGAATGACGAATGGGAGGCATTCATGATTCGGTTCGAGTGTTTTCTCGAAGCGAACGAATACACGGGGATAACCGACGCACGAAAGAAAAATATCTTCCTCGGCTACTGTGGAAAAGAAGTCTTCAATACGGCCAGAGACCTCACCGCACCTACTCCGATACAAGTGGTATCATGGGCGGCGTTGCAACAGACCCTACAGACTCATTACGCGCCAAAACCTTCCCGCCACGTTTGCCGCCAAGAATTCTACACAAGGAACCAGAAGGCGGGAGAATCAATCAATCAATATGTTGCAGCCCTACGTAAGGCATCAACTAACTGCGAGTTCAGGGATCTGGACAAGCATATCCTGGCACAATTTGTTTGTGGGTTAAGAGACATTTCGCTACAAAAAAGGCTGTTGGCAAATCCAAATTTAACCCTACAAATAGCACTAAACAAAGCAAGGGCATCCGAGTCACCGGAAAGATCATCGGAAAGCATACAACGCGGGTTCAACACAAGCCAACCAGCACCCAGACAAACCAGAGTCCACTACGAGGACACCAACCCCGACTACGAGGATCCCGAGTTCGAGGACAGTCACCTGATGCGGAGCAGTGACATGAGGCCTGGGGAGAGACCCGGATTCCGTTTGCCGCCCTGCGCAAGCTGCGGAGGGAATCACCCCCGGTCTACCTGTCGGTTCAGGAACGTTGTTTGTTCACTCTGCAACAAACTTGGGCACATTGCACGAGTGTGCCGGAGCGGAGTCCCTGCCTCACAGCAGCCACCTACGTACCGCCAACAGAAGCCCAACCCAGCGGCTTGGCGAAACCCAAAAGGGCACCCAGAGAGAAATCCACAAGTGTTTACCCAGAGAGAAAATCCCCAAAGAGCTGAGCGAACGTATTCCCAGAGAGATTACACACCAAGAGCTGAGAGAGCGTTCTATCAAGACGCTCAACGAGAGTATTTTCAGGATACAGATGCTGAGATAGAGTTGACCCAGAGAGAGGAGTTGCGAACGTATCTCACCACAATAAGTCAGGTCCGCACCAAGCGGCCTAAAAAGCTGAAAGTCACAGTCCTCTTGGAGGGCTCACCTTGCGAGCTGGAAGTTGACACAGGATCGTCCCTGATGATCATTTCATGGGCATCCATGAAACAGGCTATCCCTAGCCTCAAAAAGAGCCAACTACGCGCTCCAGACATCCTGCTACGAGACTACCAGGGGAACCGAGTCCCCATCGTGGGCCAAGGCATGTTCCAGATCCGTTTCAAGGACATCGTAGCCCAGCTGCCCGTGACCATCGCCAGCGCACCGTTACAAAACCTCCTAGGACTGGATTGGTTCGAATCCTTGGGGCTAGAAGTCACCGGAATCAACGCTGTGGAGAACAGCAGCGCTGAGCAGATTTTTAAGGAGTTCGAGGATGTGTTCAGCCCCGGTCTTGGTAAGTATGTAGGTAAACCAATCTCATTCAATTTAGACCCCAAAGTGGCGCCAATCCGACTTAAACCGAGACGAGTGCCTTTTGCACTCCGCCCAAAAATAGATAAGGAGATAGATAAGTTAGTGGAGCAAGGAATCCTTGAGCCAGTGGATCACGTGCGCTGGGAAACTCCCATTGTGACCCCAGTCAAGCCAGACGGATCAGTCCGCATTTGTGGGGACTATAAATGCACAATTAATGTCGCGCTACAACAAAGCGCATATCCTGTGCCAGTAGTACAACACCTATTGCATTCGTTGGGGCCAGGAAAGATATTTGCTAAGTTAGACATGGCACAAGCTTACCAGCAGTTGCCCGTGGATAGCGCCACAGCGGAGGCCCAAACTATAGTGACACATAGAGGAGCATTCAAATGCAACCGGCTACAATTCGGTGTGAGTATTGCTCCAGGTCTGTTCCAGAGCGTCATGGAATGGCTTTTGCAAGGGATACCGGGAGTCGTCCCCTATTTCGACGACATCTTGGTGTCCGCTGCAAACGAGGAGCAACTATTAAAAAGAGTCAGAACTGTTTTGGCCAGAATCAGAGAAAAGGGCCTCCGCCTAAAAAAGGAGAAATGCCAAATTAATGTGCCTAGCGTAGAATTCCTGGATATAGAATCGATGGTCAGGGAATACACCCCACTTCAAAGAAAATAAAGGCGATCCAGGACGGCCCCACACCACGAAATCAGACCGAGTTGCAGGCCTTCCTCGGACTACTTAACTTCTACAGCGTTTTTCTGAGACAGAAAGCGACCGTTGCTGAGCCATTACATCGACTACTCATCCCCTCATCCACGATCTAATTTTGGAGGGGGAGCCGGACCTCGCAGGAATAACTGAGACCTGGTTGGGCCACGAGGGAGGCTTACCCCTCGTGGAAATGTGCCCGCCGGGTTATCGAGCATTTCACCAGCCTCGGGCCCAGGGAAGGGGCGGTGGGGTAGCAGTGATTATCCGGGAAGACTTGGAGCCGAGAGAGTTCACGGTGCCGCAGACATCCGGGTGTGAGTCCCTGGTCGTGAGATGGGGCCCTGGGAGGCAGTTGGGCCTTCTGATAGTATACCTGGCTCCTCGCTATACATCAGCGGCCCTGCCTGAACTCCTCGAGCTGATCTCATCGGTGGCGGTTGAGACCCCCAAACTTTTAGTGATGGGGGATTTTAACCTGCCGTCGATGGGAGAAGCGTCTGAGGGGGTTCGGGAGTTCATGGCTTCCATGACAGCCATGGACCTGACCCAATTAATTCAGGGCCCTACTCACGAGGGAGGCCACACACTGGACCTTGTCTTTGTCTCTGGCCAGTGGACGAGTGATCTGGGAATAGGGGATCCAACTATTACTCCCCTGTCATGGTCAGACCACTCACTTCTCCGGCTTGACTTCCCTGGTGCTACCCCCCGCTGCGGGGAGGCGGAACCGGAAGGTATTAGATGGTTCCGCCCCAAGCGCCTGATGGAACCAGATAGGTTCCAGACGGAGCTTGGGCCACCACCTGTGGACCTGACCCGCCCCCGAGTGGAGGACCTGGTAGACGCATGGAATAGTGCGACTACCGGGGCCCTAGACCGGGTGGTGCCTTTGCGGCCTCTCCTGCGGCGACGAACCACCCTGGCCCCTTGGTTTACCGAGGAGCTAAGGGTGATGAAACGCCACAAGAGACGCCTAGAGAGTCGTTGGAGATCCTCCCGTTCCGAATTTGACCGAGCACAGGCACGAGCCTATTTGAGGACGTACCTCGTGGCATTAAGAGCGGCCAAACGTCAACATTGCGCCGCTCTTATTGCGTCCGCAGATAACCGCCCTGCCGCCCTGTTTCGGGTGACTCGCTCCCTCTTGTCTGAGAGACCGCGGGAAGCCCCTTTACAGGGCAGAGCAGAGGAGTTTGGGAAATATCTACAGGACAAAGTCGCTCAAATCCGGATGGGATGGGCCCCTTTCAGTGGTCCAGTAGAGACGCCCATGGCGAGTCTTGAGGGACCGCTTTGGGAGGAGTTTGACTCGGTTGCCATCGAGGATTTGGACAGGTTGCGTGGACGTCTGCGACCCACCACATGTTTATTGGACCCGTGTCCCTCCTGGCTTGTACTGGCATCCTGGGAGGTTACGCGTGACTGGCTCCTGGGCCTAGTGAACGCCTCGTTGGGTGAGGGGTCTCTACCGGCCGCCTTGAAAGAGGCGGTGGTGAGGCCCCTGCTCAAGAAGCCTTCCCTGGACCCAACGGACCTAGTCAATTATCGTCCAGTCTCAAACCTTCCTTTCTTAGCGAAGGTTGTAGAGAGTGTGGTGGTACAGCAGTTCCCACGTCACCTGGAGGAAAATGATTATCTAGACCCGCGCCAGTCCGGCTTCCGTCCCGGGCACAGCACGGAGACGGCCTTGGTCGCATTGGTGGATGATCTCTGGAGGGCCAGAGATAGGGGTTGTTCCTCTATCCTGGTCCTATTAGATCTCTCGGCGGCGTTCGATACCATCGACCATGGTATCCTGTTGCACCGGCTAGAGGGGTTGGGAGTCAGGGGCACCGTTCTACGGTGGTTTGGCTCCTTTCTCTCTGACCGGACGCAACGTGTGTTGGCAGGGGAGCAGAGTTCGACCCGGAGGTCACTCACATGTGGAGTGCCACAGGGATCGGTGCTCTCGCCTCTCCTGTTCAACACATACATGAAACCGCTGGGCGAGATCATCCGTGGTTTTGGGGTGGGATATCATCTGTATGCTGATGATACTCAGCTATACATTTCCACCCCGAACCACCCCAATGAGGCCGTCGAAATGATGTCCCGGTGTTTGGAGGCCGTACGGGTCTGGATGGATGGCAACCAACTAAAACTCAACCCTTCCAAGACGGAGTGGCTGTGGCTTCCGGCCCCCCGGTTCAACCAGGTGCTTCCATCTCTGGCCATTGGGGGCGTGCAACTAGCCCCCATGGAACAGGTGTGCAATTTGGGCGTCCTCCTAGATGCCCGGCTGTCCATGGATGACCATGTAACAGCCGTGGCAAGGGGGGCGTTCCATCAGGTCCGCCTGATGCGCCAATTGCGCCCCTTATTGGACCGGGATGCCTTACGCACAGTCACCCATGCGCTAGTGACGTCTCGCCTGGACTACTGCAATGCTCTCTACATGGGGCTTCCCTTGAGATGCACTCGGAGACTACAGTTGGTCCAGAATGCGGCCGCGCGGGTGATTATGGGGAGGACTAGATACTCCCCTGTAACACCTCTCCTGCGCGAGCTGCACTGGCTTCCTGTGGTCTACCGAGTGCGTTTCAAGGTTTTGATTATGATCTTTAAAGCGCTTCATGGCTCAGGACCTAGTTACATGCAGGATCGTATCCTGCCCCACACATCCCTACGACCAATTCGCTCACACAGAGAGGGACTTCTCCGGGTGCCGTCCTCCAAACAGTGTCGGGGGGCGACACCCAGGAGCAGAGCCTTCTCTGTGATGGGCCCAGCCCTGTGGAATGACCTCCCCCGTGACATCAGGATTATTTCCGATCTCCGCTCCTTCCGTGTACAGTTGAAGACCCACCTTTTCCAACTATCTGGCCTGGCTCAACCGTAATTTTTTTTTTTTCCGTTTTTTCCCGACTGTCTTTTAAATTTTAAATTTTTATTGCATATTGGGTTTTATTATGGGGGTATGCAAATGGTTTTAATTGTCTAAATGTTGTAATTTATTACCTCCTCCGTACGTGTATGTCTTTGTATATATGTATGTTTATATGTTTGTACACATGTGTTATGTTTTATATGTTTCTAGTGTACGCCGCCCCGAGTCCTGCTTGGAAAGGGAGCGGCTAATAAATTCAACATTATTATTATTATTATTATTATTACTCAGGAGGAACGCAACATGGAGATGGAGACGATCCAAAGCAGCAGCTTTCGCCGCAGTAAAGCGCCTGCTCACCACTGACTCGCTGTTAGTCCAATACAGCCAGACGCTACCGCTGGTATTGACCTGCGACGCATCACCTTTTGGAGTCGGCGCAGTCCTCAGCCACAGGATGCCAAACGGGAACGAAGCACCCATCGCTTTCTACTCCAGGACTCTTTCATCGGCCGAGAGGAATTACAGCCAGATGGACAGGGAAGCGTTAGCTGCTGTAGCTGGAGTAAAAGGTTTCCACGAATACCTCTACGGCCGTGATTTTGAACTGATTACAGATCACAAACCGCTGTTGGGACTTTTGGCGGGAAACCGCCCCACTCCAGTCTCCCTTTCTCCACGCATGACCAGGTGGACTGTTTTCCTGGCTGCGTACTCTTACAAGTTGATTCATCGACCGGGCTCCACTCTAGGACACGCAGACGCACTCAGCCGTTGCCCACTACCGGACCTTTTGCCAGACCCCACTCCCGAAGTACCGGTGCTGCTCATTGACTGTTTGGACTCAGGACCGGTTTCTTCCTGCGATGTTGCACGGTTTTCTTCTAAAGACAATATAATAAAGCAAGTTCAAACTTGGGTTTGGAGGGGGTGGCCGAAGGGAAACGTGGGCCCAGAATTCAAAACGTTTTGGTCAAAACGGGATGAACTCTCAGTGTTACAAGGTTGTTTATTGTGGGGGGATCGAGTTGTTATTCCTTATGCGTTACGTAGAAATGTGCTAGATGCATTACATGTTGGTCATCCGGGGATCGTTAGGATGAAGGCGTTAGCAAGAAGTTACGTTTGGTGGCCTAACATGGACAAAGAGATAGAGGAATGGGTGGCCACTTGTGATCCATGCCAGGAATCGAGGCCTGCACCCCCGGAGGCGCCCGCCACAGAATGGGAAAAGCCTAAAGCACCCTGGTCGAGAATACACATCGACTTCGCAGGGCCAGTTCAAGGTCAGACCTTCCTCATAGTTGTGGATGCATACTCCAAATGGCTAGAAGTAGTCCTAATGACTTCAACCACGGCAGAGGCAGTCATTAAGGTTCTACGGCGACTTTTCGCCACTCATGGCTTGCCCGACCTCCTGGTCTCCGACAACGGGCCCCAGTTCACGGCCATGCAATTCGAAACGTATTTAGCAGGTCAGGGGATTCGGCATGCCCTCGTCGCGCCATTCCATCCGGCATCAAACGGACAAGCGGAGAGAATGGTGTGATCCGCAAAAGAGGCCCTCGCTAGGATGGGTCCAGGTGATTGGCAAACACGCATTGACCATTACCTATTGATTCAACACATTACCCCCAGCGCTACGACGGGTAGGAGCCCCGCTGAACTACTCATGGGCCGCCGTCTACGGTCTCACCTGGACCGTCTTCACCCGAATTACTCTGCCACCGCACCCCCAGACTCCACAAGCAAAATTCGGAGTTTTAGCATAGGGGATTCGGTATACGCCCACAATTATGCAGGGGGAACATTGTGGATGCCGGCAAAGGTCATTGGCATCACGGGTCCACGATCGTATCTGCTAGAACTGGAAGACGGGCGGAACTGGAAAAGGCACATCGATCAACTACAGGGTTGCCTGGCGCACTCAGACCTTTGAACCGAGAACGAGAGTTACCTGCCAATACAGAATCAACCACCAGAGACCCCCAACACAGAGAACTACGACACCTGCGAGCCCAGGACAGAACAAGAGGAACAACACCAACACAACGAAAACCAACAGATCCCCGAACGCCAAAGTAACGAAAGCCTACAGACTCCCGAACACGAAACAGAGAAAGCAACCAATCCTGCAACTACTTCCGATCAACCCGAACTGCGACGTTCCACCCGAGTAAGACAAACGCCAACATACCTTAAGGACTATATAACTAACCGCAACGTTCCGTCTAAGAGGGGAGGGGTGTTAGATATTAACATATATCGTGGCAAGTCTCCTCTCTGGTCCGCTGCTACCACGGGAAACAGGTATCGTTCTGATTGGTCGAGAGGCGTACCCGATTCCTATAAAAGGGGAACCCTCTGGCCACAGAGCAAGCTGGATCACTACTACTACTAATAAAGAGCTGTTAAGTCACTTCGTGTCCGCAGTCTGTTCTCTCGTTGCCCAGATCTAACAGGGGCAGTGATTGAAGCAGCCTCCCCCAACTCTAGGCAGCCACACCTGGGGAAGGAGAGGTTCCGTCTGACTTGCGGGAGAGATGAAAAGGACAGGAGACCTGATCCAGGTGGGCAAAACTTCCCTTTTCTTCGGATTGAGGTGGAGCCGGTTCCTCCCCCTCCAGACCTTCCCAGCCTCCGGGCAACGCGGAGGTTCCTGGGTGGCCCTGACTGACCAACCAGGGTCCTTTGAGGGTTCTTTTTAACACCAGCCACAGATGAAACCTTTGGGTGTGGATGTCAAAAAGAAGCAGGAAAACCCCAACGGTGGAGACTCCCCACACAGCCCTCCATTCCCAGGCCAGGTCGCTCAGGCGAGGCCACTCAGGCGACCACCCTGTGTCCGGAGGCTGGGAGGGTCCGGATGGAGGGGAAGCAGCTCCCCATTGCTTTCAACGCGCGAGAGAGGGTGGGGCCGAGAGACTTGCAGGACTCCCCCCCCCTCTCTCTGAAGGTCCCTGTCCATCACACCCAGCGGGGTGGGCGGGGGCTGCCTCCAGGCGTCTCCTGCCAATATTGTCCTGAAATCAAGTTGCCTCCCCTTTTCTACAGCAGTCCCACCTCTCCCCCCATTATTCCCATATGCGGTTCAGTACCCCCCCCCCATTCTTTTGAGGTCTCTGCCCTTCTCAGTGCTGTTTGTGGTCTGGGTGAGATTATTAAAAGAAATCATGTTTTTCCTGGAGGCGAAGAGTGGAAGTTGAGGAATTGGGGGGGGGGGGGTAATTAATTAGTGCTAGAGCATGGCGTGTCCTCCGGGGTGGGAGGTCGAAGGGGTGAAGACAGATGAAGGCTCCAAGCGGCCAGGGGGTTTTGCGGCAGGGGGCAAAGGCTTCAGGGGAGGGGGAGGGGGCGCGTGGCTGGTGTGGTTTGTTCTTGCCACCCCCGGGTGCGAAGGAGCGGGGCAGGCGAGAAGCGGGCGCGGCGGCTGTATGTTCGGACAGGGCGAGAGGAGAGAAGGGAGGCGCAGCGACCGGAGGGGCGTTTTGTGCTGGGGGAGGGACAAGGCGTGGTGAAGGGGAGCGGAGTTTGCTAGTTATGGGCAAGGGGTTTGGGCTGGGAGGGGGGGTGTCTGGCCCTGTTGGTGGGAGGTTGATTGTGGGGTTTTTGTGGGTGCGTGTTGTCTGTGGATGGAGAGCGGTTGGAGGAGGAGGAGGGGTTTCAAAGCCAGGGAGGGAACGAGAGGGAAAGTGAGAGCAGCAGGAGAGAATCGGGCAAAGCGCTCTGGAAAGGCAGCAGAGGAGCCGCGAGAGAAGAGAGTTCAAGGGGCCAAAAGAACCGCCATTCTCCCGGAGCTGCTTCAAGGGCTCGGCTGGCAGGGTGCTTGGAGCGTCTCCGATGTTCAGCAGGGATGCTGAAAGTCTCACCTAGATGGGCGACCAGGGCGAGCGCTGCGGAAAAAGCAGAGGGGAGAATTTTCCTGCCTCTTTCTTCCCCCAAAGAAAAGTGGAACTCTCTGCATTCCCCCCCCCCCAAAAAAAAACCTTTCTCAGAATCCCAGCCCCTCCCTTCCCTTCGCTCACCCAGCAGTCCCAAAACTCCGAACACTCGGAAGCCTCTGGCCGCTGAGACTCAAGGCAGGTGGATGTGTTGCCCTTCCTCCCCTTTAGCCCCACTGTGGCCCTCTCTGCCGCCCCCTCTGCCCCCGCCGAAGGATCCCGCAGTCCCGGAGAGGCTCTGGTTCCAGCGCCCTTTGGGCTTCAGCCAAGCCGCCAGGCGGAGCTGAAGGGTCCCTCGGGGAATCTGTACGTGGGCCCTTCCTGATGGAAATTCAGCTCCATCCTCATAGGAGCCTCTTCCTTCCTCCTGTCCAACTTCTCAAAGTAGCTGGTATTCCGCTCGATCCCTTTCTCTCCCACTGTGGCTGGGATCTCCATCTTCCTGGGGCTGATCGAGACTCCCGGGGATTTGGGGTTGGTGGTTGAGTGAGACTGGCTGGCTGGGTTTTGCTTTGCTAAGAGCTGCCCAATAAGAGATGTTACAAGCAGCTGATCAGGCAAGAAAGCTCAGAGGGAGGAAGAGATGCGAGAGGGAGGGAGAAAGGGAGAGGGAGGGAGGGAGGGAGGGAGGGGGAGACCCAGCTGTGTGAGTCCCTTCTGAAGAGCCGATCTGATTGGTTTGCTCTCTGAAGTTGTGAGTGGCTCAGGCTGATTCGTTCAAAATAATCCAAACGGAAGGAAAAGTGAAGAGATTTATTTCAGTTCCCGTTCCTCTTCTCCTTCTCCTTCTCCTTTCTGTTTCCCTTTTTCCCTTTCTCTTCTTCCAATTCCCCTTCTGCTTCCTTCTCCCCTTTTCTTCCTGTTTGCTTCCATTTCACTCTCTACTCCCCTTTCTCTTCCTATTCCTTCCCCCTTTCCCTTCTGTCACTGCTATCCCGCCAAAGGACTGCGCAGCCGGGAGACTCTCCTGTTCCAGCGCCCTTTGGACTCCAGCCAAGCAGCCGGGGGGAGCTGAAGGGCCGCTCTGGGATTTGGCAGGATTCCCCTTCGTGTTGGCCACTCAAACGTCGTCCCAGGAGCCTCATCCTTCCTCCTGTCAAACTTCTCCAACTGGCCGTTCCTCCGGATCCCTTTCTCTCCAACTGTGGCTGGGATCTCCCTCTTCCCGGGGCTGGTCGAGGCTCCCGGGGATTTTGGGTTGGTGGTTGAAGTAGCTTGGCTGGCCGGCTGGGTTTTACTCTGCGTCACAAATAGGCTCCAGGCACTTTGTGGTAGCTGATGGGGGAGGTAAACTCCGTGGAAGGAAAAGACGGGAGAGAAGGAAAGGGAGAAAGAGAAGCAAGGAGAGATGGAGGAGAAGGAGGGAGAAAGAGACTGTATGGGGTCCCTTCTGAAGAGGCGATCTGATTGGTTTGCTCTCTGACGTTGTGAGTGTGTCAGGCTGGTTCTTCTTCAGTTATTTGTAGTTACAAAATAATCCAAAGGGAAGGAAAGGTGAAGGGATTTATTTCCGTTCTCATTCCTCTTCTCCTTTCCCTTTTCTCTTCTTCTTCCAGTTTCCCTTCCCCCTTCCATTCACCTGTCACAGAGCTCATGCAAATTCCTCAATCATTAGGATAACTTCGATTATCTTGTTGGACAGGAAACCACACAGAAATGACACCTTCACTTTATTTATTTATTTATATGAACATCCATCATAATTTCAGACAGTTATAAAACATGTATCAGGGATATAAAAAAGGAGCAGCAAGATGCCCCCCAGGACCATTTCTTACATTACTGTTACTCCAGGGCTCCCATTCATGCAACACACACACCACTCAGAGCCCTGTGCTGTGAGGCTCCAACTCACCTGTGTCTCTTTGGGCCCAGAGCAGGAGATTTGCCAGCTGCCACGGAGGCTCCCCACAAAGGACTCTGTAGCCCTTGAGACCTACCGGTCCCTCTGGGGAGGGGAGGGCAGTGCTCTGGCTAGGAGGGGGAGGGGAGGGGGCTGGGGAGGGGCAAGTGGGAGCTTCTCTTAGTGGGCGAGTTTAGGATCTGTGGGGCAGAGCGAAGCCCTCTTTCCGTCTGTTGGGCATTTGGGGGAAAAGAGGTTTTTTCCAGCTCTGGGCCAAAAAGACTTTGGAATCCGATCTTCCCTCCAATTCTGGACCAGACAGACTCTCTCCTCCCCAGCTGCCCCGTCTGCCTCCCACCTCCCACCTCCCAAAATAGGAAAACTCAAGGGAAATTAAAGGAAGAGAGATGCTTTCAGGAAAGGAGTGGGTGAGAGGACCCAGGATAGAGAAGAGAGCAGAGGTGGGATTCGGCAGGTTCTGGCCAGTTCTGGAGAACTGGTAGCGGAAATTTTGAGCCGTTCAGAGAACTGGTAAATATCACCTCTGGCTGGCCCCACCCTCATCTGTTCTCTGCCTTCCGGAGTCCCAGCTGATCGGAGTCTTTTGTTGCCCTGCACAGGAGAATGGCGCTGGAAAGCAGGTTGGCGGGGTGGGGAGGGAATGGGGATTTTGCAGTACCCTCCCCCTGCCACGCCCACCAAGCCTCACCCACAGAACCGGTAGTTAAAAGTTTTGAATCTCACCACTGGAAGAGAGGGAGGGTGGATTGAGAGGGAGATGTGTGATCCACTTGATCCCTTTCACCTTGGAGAGAGGTATTCAACGGTCATCTCTAGTGCCTGCAACAAACTCCTGCAGTCTTCAGAGTTCTTGGATAGGAAGCCAGTTAAGCTTCCCTTCCCTTCCCTTGGTTTTCTTCTTTTCCCCTCCCTCCTTCCCTCCCTCCAATCCCCCTCGCACCCCCTCCCCCATGTCATTTAGCACTTTGAGACCCTTCTGTGTGCTCAGTTCTTCTGGGAGCCTTTCTTATGGCTTTCACATGCACCCCTCATGTTTTCCTTTTATTCAACAAGCATTGCCTTTCTCAGGACCCCCCTCTTCCCTTGTGACACCCCCCCCCATATTGAGAGGTCCCCAGTTGCTGAGGGGTCTAGGAGGGGGCAACCCCCAGCATCTCCCCACAGCTGGATCCAAGACGATGATAGAAAAGGTCAGGGAGACTTTCCTGGGCTGATTGTGGGCTGGGGTATGTAGGTTCCCCCAACAGGGTTCCCTCTGAGGGTCTGCGGGGCTTTTGAGGGGAAGGCAACACATGGGGAGCCCCCTCCTCATGGAAGGCTCTGAGAGGATCCTGGTAAGGAAAACACCTCTGAAAGGGTCGCCCAGCAGGTCAGAGGTCGCCTGCTGGACATTGGAAACTCAATTGACCCACAAGAGAGACCCCCGTCCCTCCTTCCTTGCCCAGAATGGCTTCTCCTCCCCCTTTGGCCCTTTTATGGGGGAGGCAGAGAGGACGGAGGCCCCTTGGAGAGGAAGCCCTAAGATGGCCTCACCCAGCCCCTGTTTTCTAACAAGGCCATCAACTCCTTCATGGAAATGAGGTTTGGACAGAGACTGGCACTCTGCTTTGCAGCCCCCCAAGTCTTGGTTACCTGTTTTGCTTTCCGTAATTGGTTTTTCCATCCAAATTGGGTGGCAGAGACCTTGGTGGATGCCTGTCAAACTCTAGTTGCCAATCTGCATCTTACAGGCAGAGGAATTGTGGGATGAATGTAGGAAACACTAAGGAGACCTCAGCTATTCCTTGACCTCTCTTCTGACCAAACTTTGGGGGAAAGCTGGGAATAGCTGTAAATTCGATTGTTTGGATTTTAATTGACCAATCGCATTTTCCATTATTGTCAGTATTCCTCCGTTCCTTTAAATTACAATTTGCCCTGGCTGTCCAACAATTATCCTAAAGGATCGTTGAGGTTAAAAGAACTGGAAGCCAAATACATTTAGAATATTATATACTGTCCTGGATATTGTCTCTCAAAACCTAAATTCTGATTCCCCCCCAAAAAAATATATTAATGCTATTACTTTGTCTTCTGTCTGACAATTGTCACTATTTGGTGAAGGCATGCAACTTCCTTAGGAGAATGGGACTCCATGAAAAGTCTCCTAAGAGAGAAATCAATTCTTCATGGGCCACATTAAAGGCTATCAAAGTCTTTAATCCATGTCAGTAACTTTGTCCTTTTAAGTGCATTTTTTCAGCGTTGCAGGAAGAATAATCTGGACTTCCTGCAATAACCTCTATAAAGCATCTCTTTACCGATCCCAGAGGGTCATACTTGTGGGTCAGCCAGGAGTTCTGCCTCTTGTGCATTGCATGAAAGAGCCCCAATGTGAAGCTTGTCCTGGAAAGAGGAGCCCAAGGGGTCTCTGGGGGGGGGGGGGGGGCTCCTCCCACCAAGGAGTCTTCCTGCCTGCTGCATTGGAGGATGGAGGCAGAAAGCAAGTCAGGCTGGGATAAATACTCTCCGTTCTTTTTTTCAAGAATATTTTTTATTATTTTATATTGTATATTTCCATTTTATGTTGAGCAGTGTGTCTCTAGGTGTCCAAGGTGTTAACATACAAACGTACAAACATCATCATCATCATCATCATCATCATCATCATCATCATCATTATAATCACATATAATCGCAGCTGATAAGGGAAGAGAGCTTGTGGCTTAGAGGTTATTATAACTGCCTAACATGTAAAATAGCCCAAGTTCAAATCCCAGTAAGGGTATTGCTAGCTGATGAGAGCTGAATAGCTTGAAATAGATCTATACTAGTCTCCCTTCATTTATTTATCAATCATATTATAACGTAGATTATTGTATCAATTATATAACCATCAACAAAAATTTATTCATCTGTTTTTCTTTCTCATGTAAACCACATTTCACCTAATTCCACTCCTCTAACCTCAACATCTGTCTTTTAACCATTTATAGAATAGTTCCCATGTTATGAAATAATCTGAATCTTCTTTTCCTTTGATTCTCAGGGTTAACCTACCCATCTCTGCACATTCCAGAATTTTTAAATTAATATTATTATATCATCTGCAGGGGTTTCTGGGTTTTTTCAGCATTGAGCTTAATCCTCTCCATTCTGGAAGCCTGCAGAGACCTGGATGACTCCTTGCACACAGACTGGGACACCCCAAACCCCCCATGTCCTCAGGACTGTGTAGTAGACAGGAGAGAGGAGGGGTCATAGCCCCCCCCCTCTGTTGAGAGAGGGCTGTTCAGTTTTAAGATAGATGGCCTCTTGGACCCCTCTTTCCAACCAGGGGTCTCCTCTGTCCGGAGGGTGGACTTTGCTCTCTCCCAAGACAGCAACACGGTCCTTTCTCCAGTTCCAAGGAGCCCCCCCCCATTTGCCCTCTGATTCAGGTGAACCTGAGGGGGCAGATAAGCCTCAAGGCCTCTCAGAGAGCTCATGCCTGACCTTCACAAGGCTAACCACCAAACGGCTGCAAAGAGGACGAATCCTTCCATCCCCCACCATTCAGTCAGAACTGAAGAAGCTTCTTGGAGGAGAAGTGAAACGTTTTCAAGGAAAAAAAACCAAGAAATTCCAGCTGTCTTTTGAAAAGCCCCTTTGGGATGTGCGCTGAAGATGTCCCAAAGAGCGATGGGGCTTTCGGAGTCTGTTCCGTGGCTGAAGAAGGAAAAGGGATGAAGTGGGAGATCCTTCCTTTTAGGCTGCACCTCAGGTCTTGTGCAGAAGGTGCCCTTTGCAAAGAGCAGGTGAGCCTGTCAGGCCTGCTTGGGAGGAATTCAGTTTCTGCCCTGGGTGAAGGGTGTTATTTG